>NW_020664447.1:49157726-49368483 GCF_002925995.2 Terrapene triunguis
CATTATATTGATCTTACAAGAGAAAAGGAAGGGAATTACTTTAGTGTTAGTGAAACAGGCCAGATGAATAACTTAGATGAGTGACTGTTTGCCCAGGTGTCTGCAGCTTCTGTATCAGCACAGGTACTGCATGGGAAGTGACATGTGCAAGCCTCCTCACACCTTTCTATCCGTGTACTTGAGTCTTGTTCTGGAGGGGCAACCGGTCCCCGTGATTATCCAATCCTTGTTTTATCTGCTGAGATGATTGAGTGCCCCTGTTATGGTGGCTTTGTGGGGTAGGAGCTAGAGCAAGACTCATTGCTCTGACCACCAAACAACTGTGACTTTTTTTTTTTTTAGTCAGAATCCACCTGATTCCCTGATACTCTGACTGGGCCTGAACACAGGTTAGAGTGGTATGGGGGCTGATCTAATTGGTACCAGCTGGTAATAGTCCCACAGGATCCGCTGCTAGCTGAGCCTAACCAGAACATGGAGTATTCCTGCCAGGATTCTGACATACCTCCTCCCCAACACACCACCTGGGCCACAAACTGGGTAGAGTGTGTGTCAAAGCCAGCCAGTGCTCTGCCCCTGGGGACTCCCGCACATCATGGGAATTCTGGAACAGGAAGATATGGCCAATCTCTGCTCTATTTGTACTGTGTAAGAAGCATAAAGGGACCAAAGTAGGGCAGAGAACCAGCCACAATGTTTTTCATGTGTGGATTTTGTTAAGAACTTACTTAAATTTTTTTGTGTTAGACAGTAAATAGTTTTGACTGGAGCTAATTGAAAATACAACTTTCTCTTCTATTCCTAGACATTCAAAAAGAAACCAGAGCACTTTCCTTTCTTTTTCAAATGTATATTGGAAGCATCATTAGATGAGAGTGACAGTGAACTGTCTCTGCATGAACAGACAGTCCTTCTGCTCTTCCTTGATCACTGCTTCAACAGTTTAGTAAGTTATGCTGAACATGTTTGAATATTTTCCATATGGCTGTACTGTTCCAGGTGAGAACTAGATTGATTTAATTGGTGAGTCTGCTAAATAGGACATACATTGAAATTCCTATCCTCAGGAGTTGGGTGCAGCAGGGAAGGCTGTGGTAGTTGCTGTGGCCCTTGTGTACTGTTCCATTCCCTTCTGCCTCCTTCCAACTACTGACTGTCGTGCTATGGGGAAGGGCATGCAGTGTCTTATCTCAAAGTTGAGAGAGGGAGTGTGTACTATAGAAGACTTAAGAGGGCATAAGACTATTAGTTATTGGAGTCCTAAGTTCAGTTAAATTTATAACTGTATATTATACTGGGAAATGTGCTTTTATTTTATAATTGTGTCTTTTTTAAGAACTGGTTGGAAAACTTCCATGTAAATGAAATTTTGATGAAACACCGAAAAAAGACTTAGCAATTTTTTTTACTTTTCTAACCAGTTCTAGTTATTAATGTATTGCTGCACTAATAGTTGTTTTAAAGAGCAACCACAAAAGTATGTGTTTAGTTTCTAGTGGAAGTGGTATAAAACTATAGATCATAACTTGGTGCAATTGGCATTATACATACAATGGATATTTGAAGCTGAACTAGCTTTTGTCCAAAGGGTGGCTCCTCTGGAGCATAAGTTTTCTACACACACACATTATTTGAAATATTGCTCCCCCGTCATTCATGGTGGTGATGGTCTTTCATTATTTGTATTTTGCTTTCACCTACAAATCTCCAGTCAAATTCAGTGTTGTAGTTAAGCTTGATAGAATTCTTTTTTTTTTTTAATGTTGATGGATAATATCAATGTTTATTTATAAGGATTTTTTTTTATAGTTTTTTAATCAATTTAAATCTTCACAGTTGCAGGATATTATGGGGAGGGTCAGACAATAATTATTTAATGACAATAGTCACTGAGATTCAAAAAGTTAAAGCTTTATAACAGTTAAAACGCAAATGGTCCACAGGTCAAAATATAAAGTAAATATCCTTAGAGTTTAATTTAAATTATTCTCAAGCATCATTTTTCTTACTTTGCCTATATGTACATTTCAATTATTGATACAAATTATTTTTGATCGGGTTATGTGTGTACAGCGAAATCAACTTTTACTGATGTTTACAGATAAAATATTTAGTGATTCCAAGTCTACACGTATTGCACTTGGTGCTGTAGAAATGGAGTAAAATATAGTTTGTCCCCCAAAGAACCTACGATAAAATTAAGACAGGATCAAAGAAGTAATGACCAGAAGGTATGGGAGAGAGTAGTGAAGAGAAACAGTAATAAAAGTGTGTTTACATTGACCAGATATGTGCATAACTAGGTGGTTTTAATTTTTTTGTAAAAATATATTGTAAGAAAACAAATAAGATAAATATTAGGTGTCTCTGTTGTTCTTCTATGTAGCTATTATGAGTTAATATTTTTCTCAGAGGCATCATGGTAAAAGTAGATCTTCAGGGCTGTGAAAGAGAACATGATCGGAATTCGTGGACTAATATGGGGAGGATGTTCCATATACATAGCACAGTATGGAAGGAATTATGAAGGTGCTTGTGGTAGGAGACTGGAACTGGGAGCAAACTGGTGATGTAGGCTGAAATCTTACATGGAATAGGGAACAAGATAAGTTAGAATAGTGGTTAACAAGGCATACGCTAAATTGGGGAGGTCTGAAAGGTCGAGGATAGAGTAGAGCCTCTCGTACTTGGCTAGAAAGAGGTCATTGGAGACCTTGGTGAAGCAGTTTCAGTGGAGTGGAAAGGACAAAAACTAAATGGATGGGAGAGCAAGGGCAGAGTTGTAGATGGAGCATTCAATAATTCTAGAGATGGTGCATTAGGAGGAAGTTGGGTCAAGGGTGGATTTCTTTCAGATTTTGGGGAGACTATAAGAAGCTTCTATTATGAGTGGAGAAAAAACACTCTCATCAGATTGAGGAAAAGTCTGAAGGAGTGAGTGGAGCAATGGGAGTCAGAAGACAAAAGAGGCTTGTGCTACTAGGATATGTGGAGGGGATAGTGGAAGGAAGGAAATGAGAGAATTCACTGTCATTGAGCAGAGGGAGTGATTGGGGTGGTCATGTCAGATCTTGCCTATCTTCACTTTGAATTGCCAACTCCATATAGCAGGAAGTCACCAGACAAACCCTGAAAAGTCGCTAGATGTAGCTGTTGAAGCACTCAAAAGGAGTCAAAAATGTCACCGAACAACATTTCCAGAGAATTCAACAGAGAATTACACACGCACGTACACAAGTATAGTCACAAAATCATTCATCTGCAGCTCAATAGTGTTGTTAAAATCCATTCCATGCTCTTCTTACTACATTCTGTTGCACACCAAGTCAATGTCATTACATTTCAATTGAGCATGTCCTCAGAAAGAATCGCATTCCAAGCGATTTTGGTCACTTCTTTCTCTGAATGTCACTGTAATTGGCAGTCGCTGGATTTGTCACTGGTCACTTTGACACTTATTTTCTTGCTAGGGAAACCAGAAAGTCACTAAATCTAGTGACAAAGTCGCTAAGTTGGCAACACTGCTTTGAAATAGATAAGAGGTTTCATGGATTAAATAGAAACCTTAAGTGTCTTGTACTGACAGAGGATTTGTGAAAGCAAACCAAAACAGAAAATTCCTAAAATAATAAAGTTAGTGTTAGATAGCATGGCATTGTGTAGAGGTCAACTCTTTCTTATCTGCTTGAAATCTTCTAAATCTAGAATAGTATATGTATTTTTTTTATGTGAAGGGTAGAGCCCATAATATTTATGGACATAAAGGTGTTAGGAATATGCTTGCAAGATAATTCTTTGCTTCAGTTTTGAATTCTTTGCTTCGGTCTTCATGGCTGAGGATGTTAGGCAGATTCCCAAACCTGAACCGGCTTTTGTAGGTGACAAATCTGAGGAATTGTCACCAGATTGAGGTGTCACTAGAGGAGGTTTTGGAATTAATTGATAAACTTAACTGTAACAAGTCACCGGGACCAGATGGCATTCACCCAAGAGTTCTGAAAGAACTCAAATGTGAAATTGCGGAACTACTAACTGTGGTTTGTAACCTGTCCTTTAAATTGGCTTCTGTACCCAGTGACTGGAAGATAGTTAATGTAACGCCAATTAATGGCTATTAGCCAGGATGGGTAAGGAATGGTGTCCCTGGTCTTTGTTTGTCAGAGGGTGGTGATGGACGTCAGGAGAGAGATCACTTGATCATTACCTGTTAGGTTCACTCCCTCTGGGACACCTGGCATTGGCCCTTGTCGTTAGACAGGATACTGGGCTGGATGGACCTTTGGTCTGACCCAGTATGGCCATTCTTATGTTCTTAATATTTCTGTAAACAGATCTTAAATGCTCTAAGTTGACTTCTCTATTTAATACCTTGTAACAGGAAGTGGATTTGATCAGGGGTCAGGTGCAGCAGCTCATCTCCCTGCCAATGTGGATGGGCCTACAACCTGTAAGTATTTTATCACAAAAAATGGCAAAACAACCTTCCAAAGAGTGCACAAGGCTTTAAGTATGAAATGTCCATTAACTTTAATGGAAGACTCGTACTTTTAAAATCCTATGCAATTCTTTAAAAAATGAACTCCTTCATGTTTGCCAAAACTTTCTCTTTACTTGACCTACTGCATCCTCTTGCAAAAATCAGTTTAATTGTATTATAGGTGGCAGGGGTAGCATTTATTGCAGTTAAGGTTTCCTAATACTTTCCATTATGAGACCTGTTTTCGGTTGTTTGTAACTTTGTCAAACTTTAACGAGTTGGGTTGAGAGATCTTCCATGCCAGGTGTCTGATTATTATCATTAATTTTTAAATTCAGCAAAAACAAATCAACTGTTTCTCAGAACAAGCTCAGGGAAAAATGCATTGTTTTGACAATTTAAAAAAATCCTTATAATCATTTGAGAAACTCTAGCACCTCCATGCTTTGGAACAAGGACTTGAAATTTGTCAGCGGAGATCACCCTGGTGTCAGGGATGTGCTTTCTGCTGTCCCTGTGAAAAGGGCTCAAATCTGGCCAAGTTATGAACCTCTTAAAAAAAAAAAAAATCTCAGTTTACATATAATCAGTAGGTACCTGTTACTGTGACTGCTAAATTCTCTGTAGACTCCATCTGTATGGAGCATTCTCCAGCTCTAGGCTGCACCTGTAGGGGCTAAGGACCTTCCTTGCAGTTGCTTTGTCTGGCAGCCCAGGGGCCACTGTGGCAACATGAACTGCAAGCAGAGAGAATGTCTCCTGTATTAATACTTCCCTGCTGGCACAACTGGAATACAGTCTTACTAGAATGCAGAGGGATGTGGGGTGGTGGTGGTGGGTGATCGAGACTAGTGGATAGAGCTGATGAAGAGAGCAAGAATTGAGTTAGGGATTGGGACATGGAGCTGAGTTGGGGGAGCTGGAGCTGGGATCAGGAACCAAGACATGTATGTTTGTGGCGGGGACTGGGACTGGTATGAGGAGCTGTGAGGTGACAGGGAGACGGGGATAAGGACACACTGGAGGGGCTAGGGATAGAAAGGTCTAAGCATTAGATACACTATCCTCAGAACCTGGAATAGAACTCTGAAACACACTGGCAATGTGTATACCTAATCTCCCTATAGTGGCTGTTTCACACAGATGATGATAACCTATATACTATCTGTTAACTTAAATGGCACAGTTCTGTGCTCTGGGTCCAAAGATTCTAACCATACTGATGAACCATGTTGGAGTCAGTGAGCTTCCACATGATGAAATTTCTCTCTTCAGTTTGCATTTTTTTAAAACCTAGGAAATTGCGTGCAAAAACACCCTCTATATAGTTGCAAAGTGAGGAATTTAGAAGTTAGGAAATGTCTGAATTAAGGTGGCCCATAAAATCTTAAATTGGCCCCCTTGTGTGTATGAATTATGGTAGTCCATGATCACATACTATTGTTCCACAGGGGAAACTTTATTTCTGGCATTTTTTAACTTTTGAGTGCTTGACTTTGCAACCATAATGATTTTTTAATTGAATAAATATACTGAGCTAATGTTTATTATTACATACCTATGTCATCTTGTGAGATAAATGCAATATTAACTAAAATCTTTTTGGGGTGTCCAAATGAGTTATTTCTAATTATTATCACTAAGGATAGCATGATCATTCACTTTTATGTTCCTGTATGCTTCTCTTCCCGGAATTGATCCTTGCACAGCTTAACTTTCTTTAACGAGCTTCTAGTACATTATATCTCTTGTTGTAATGAATGGTCTGTGATGGCTTATACTTGATCTATTTTTTATCTTTCCCAGGAAAAAAGTATTGTTTGTGTATTTTGAAAAATTGTTTGTTTTTAGAGACAAGGAAAGTCAATATACAATAGAGTATGGTATTTTATTTATTCTTAATGCAAACAATTGAAAGTAACCACACAAAAAGAAGGAAATTCACTAAACAAGACATTGCTATCTGGTTATTAATTCATAAACCAAAAATACTCTGTGGGCTTTACTGCTGCAGATCTTTTGATGAAGTCAATGAAAAGTAACCAGATTTTCAGGGTTTTTTTTGATGGTGAGGTTTTCTGTTATTTTCTAAAAATGTTTTATACTGGGATGTGAATATTGGAAGATGATTCTCTTCTAAAGACTCTCAGCAGACCATCTAGGTGTGACTAGTCAGTAGATTATTAATTCGTGCAATGTTGTAACCTTGGTTGTAATAGGTACTTGTTGAGAATAGATTTGGGGAAACCTGATCATGTTATTGGATGTCTGGTTTTAGATTTTTATTTGTGCATGGTGCTACATTTTTTCCCCCCTTTCCTGCTAACTAGATTTTTATCCTGTATAATAGAAGGGAGTTCATAATTGTTTTTGGTGGATGAATACCATTTCACCTTTTCAGGCACGTCTGGAACAAGAACTGAAAAAGACACCAAAGCTTAGAAAATTTTGGAATCTAATCAAGAAGAATGATGAGAAAATGGATGAAAAGACACGAATGCAGTATGTTATAGAAACATTTTTTCATATTGAATTCAAAGCATGTAATGCATTGCTAGTGGTTCAGTTTAGTATTCCTGAGATAAATCTGTTTGAATTAAATCGATCTGAGAGTGACTGAAATCAGCAGTTGATAGTGTGCTGCTTCTGGACAGTGTTATAGAACAGCATTCCAGCGGATTATCCTATGTGAAATGCTTATAGGGGTTATTTATTGAATCATCGCCAATTAACAGATTAACCAGGTCTTAAAAATACCTATATGATGAAAGCCAAAAAAGAACATTTAACATTCCATACAGTTGATGAATAAATGTTTCCCTTTCTCCCAGATTTTAGAGAGGATTTAAGTCTTATTGCTTATACTTAATGGTTTATTTTGAAGAAGTTTATGTATCTCTTACCCAGCAATATTAACTCTTCCAAACACTTACATTCTGCTGTGCGTAAGATGCAGCATACATCTGTGATGCATCAATAATTACCTGCACTGCGATCACTTACTTTCTTTGATTCAATGGTAAAGTGGTAATCGATGAGCCAGTTCTTTGTAGTAAAGTTACAAATGTTGGCAATGCTAACTGGTAAGTCACTTTGATTGGTGATAAGTGAAAATGATTGCTGACAAAAAATATCTTGTTTTTGCTGCTGCTGTTTAAAAAAGATGCGGAAGTGTTAAGGTACAATTTCAAAGTTCCCGGAAACAGTTCTACTAAAATAAACTTACCTTGGATATAAATTGCATTCAGTTTAGAACCTTTTGTGCTAATAAGAGATGTAATATACTTCTAGCCTGCATTTATGAAATATTAATGCTTTGATCCTATGTCTGATTTTAGAGCACATCGAGAGAGAAGGTTTCTTTCACAGCTCATCCAGAAATTTATCTGTGTGCTAAAATCAATACCCCACTCAGGTAACTTTGTGTGCATGTATATAATACATATGTATTTTTTCTGGTATCATTTAGAAGCTCCTATGGTGCTGAACCAACTATTCTTAAGGCCACAATCCTTCAGTCAGATCCAATAGGTTTGGATATTTACTTCAATGAGATATTGTGTTAATGTAGGGATCTGCCTGTGTGGCTCTGTCTTCAGGGGATTTAAATCTCTATATTTTTGTAAAATAAAATAAATTGGAATGTTACTTCTCTGTTGTAATAATATAAGAATGGCCATACATGGTCAGACCAATGGTCCATCTAGCCTAGTATCCTGTCTTCTGACATTGGCAGTGCCAGATGCTTCAGAGTGAACAAAGTCACCAGTTCAGCAAAGCACTTAAACATGTGCTGAAGTCCATCACTGTTCAACAAAGGATTTATGTCCCATTGACCATAGAATTTAAGCACATACTTAAGTCCCACATTCAGCAAAGCACTTAAGTCCACAACATAACCTGCACTCTCAGTACTGTGGGGTTAGAGTAAGGAGAACAAAAACATATATGAAAAGTGGGGTTTCATGTGTCTTCACCAGAAAATTGGTCTGACAAGAAAATATGCATGCCTGATTTTGAAGGAAAATGTATTAGTACAAGAAGCAATGTTAAACCTGCAATAAAGGCTATTACTATAATGCTGCCAATTTCAGCATCAGCTTAGGCTATAGCTCCTGCAGGACCCCTGTTCTTAGTTTTGGAAAATGTTAGCTTGTAGTAGTGCATTAGGTTGCTATAAAACCAAAATTCTGTGCATCTGGAAGATACTAGAAAACTGAATATTCATGAATGCAGACCCAGTACCCTCCTCACTGGTGTGATCTTAAGATTCTCCCCCACAGGCCTATTTGAGGCTCCTGTATGACTGCTCTGCTCATGCCTCCTCCTTCTGGGTCAGTGTAACCCTTACTGATTCATCTTGTAAAGCAGCAGGGGAAGTGGAAAAGATACTTCCTAAATCAATAACAGCGACATCTGTCAGGGCTCATCTCTCTTCCCTTTAATAAAAAAAAAAAAAAAAAAAACCTCAAGGCTATTTCATTTGAGAGTTTATTTTTAGAAAGATTAGTCTTGGTCCCCTGTTTGGCCCCCTTCTCCATGCCCTTATTCCCTTTTTATGTTGGAACCTTGTGATTGGTTTTATTTGTTTGAATTTTGAGTTATAGTGGTTTATTATATTCTTAATTGTATTTTAATTATATTTTTATCTTGTGCTTGTCTTGTATATTTTTATCTTAATACCTTAGCAGGAGAAGCTTTATTTAAATAAAACCTTATGATTCACAGCTGTGCTGTAGACTTGCTGTGTGACCTTGTGCGTGTCGCTTAAGGCTGTTTTCTGCACCAATCTAGAGTAATCAAGCTTGATGCAGGGGGATTCCATGAGGGCTAGGGGAAAGAATCTTCCACTATACAATCCAAGCTGTGGCTGCTGCTGCAGCCATTTCCATTCCAATGTCCTTGGTTTGTCAAGGGGCAAAATCTACTGGATTTGTATAGTAGTGGATCCATTGACTTTGCTTCTCCCTGGCCCACTGCTGTCAACCTCCAAACCTAGCTGCTATGCAGAGCCATTCAGGCAATCTTCTTGAAGCTGGGTTCCATAGTGTCCCCAAGCCTGTGCATGCTTCTGTACCCTCCGTGCACTGGATTCACACCGCTTTTCTTAACTACAATATGCTGGCTTATGGAAATGCAGTTGTATTATCTGATGAGAGTGCATCGCCACAGTATGCATATGTTTGTTATACAGTCAGGCTAGGGGAAAGGACTTAAAGGTGACTGGTCCAAGGATAACTTGCATCTCAAATTTAATTATCAAACAAAATGTTTTCTCCAAGTGAAATTTAGTTTCTTGTTTCACTGTCCTTTATTACTTCTGAATGTCAATTGTGCCCTATATTGGATAGCCATAGTTTGCTTGCAGGCACTGGGAAGCCCAATGGGTGCTCTGTGTTAAAGTTGAGTACACTCGCTAGATCTGAACAGGAGTCTTAAGAGGGTATCTGTTTTGCTGCTTATTGTTTGTTCTTCCCCTACTTCCTAGTGCAACTCAGAGTCTTAGGATCCATAATTGAGCTCTAATAGGCAATTCCAAAAATCAGAACTGAGTGCTTTGAAATTGTAAAGACCTTTTATTAAAAAAAGTCATGGCCAAGAATTTTTAAAGTGACTAGTGACTTTAGGAGCCTCAATTTTGGATGCTCGGCTTTTGACATACTTATAGAGGCCTGATTTTTGGAGAGTGGGTGCTCAGCATTTTGGGCAAATCTGATCCCTTCATGGTGTGTTAGATTGAGTGCCTCAATTTAAGATTGGCCAAACTCACTAGTTATTTCTGAAAATCTTGGCCTGTGACTTCATTACATCTGAAAATCTGTTTTGGTTTTGGGGGAGCATTTCAGAATACTGGAAGAATGAGCCAGTAAATGTGTAAATCTAATACGGATTAAATGCTAAGAAATATTAATGTTTGCAGTGTTGTTGTAGCCATGTTGCTCCCCAGATATTAGAGAGAAGAGGTGGGTGAGGTAATAAAGATGTTATTTCACCCACCATGTCTCTTTAAGAAGCATTAATGTTAATTACTGGCTAACAACCAAGTTGCTGTGGGAGCTTCAGCTTTTTAGTTCTTGTTTAAATGTGATATATTTTTAATTTTTGAAGTGTGATGGAACAACGATGTGAGGAATAAATGATGAGTTGCAGGGATTTTTTTGTTTCTGTTTTTTGTGCTTAGGTCCTCTTTCCATGGACAAAGTTCATTACTGTGAAAGATTCATCGAACTCATGATAGATCTAGAGGTAAGATAACTATAAGACAGTGTCTCTCTAAAGCATTTGCTTTTGGAGAGAACATACTGAACATATTTTCTGAACATATACTGCTCATTTACTTCTAACTGTACACAGACTACTCCAGATGGAAATGGGTTCAATTTCCATATCTGGAGGCAACAAAATTTTCTAATGTTGTATTACTAAATCTGGCTGTGAAAAGCCCAGCGAGTGGCATCCTGTGCACTGACACAGACCTGCCAAACCAGACCTCTTTACACAATAATCCACGATTTGCACCAATGAAGCATGTCCCCAGTTTAAAATGGGGTAAGCTGCACCCATGCAAACAGTGGCTTTGCCTGCCTATAGTTAGGGGTTTGCCCCATGGCAGCTGCACAGGTGACTGATCTTTGATGACTGTAAGCAGGACAGATTGCCAGTGTGTGCAAGTATAGAATTTAAATTGCCCAATACAAGTAGATATTGATTGGAGCAGAGGCAATAATTCTGGAAAACAATGAGAATGTTCAAAGGTTTGGATCCATTACAAGAGCTGTGCTCTTAATGTACATTGGGCCATCTTAAAACATTTTGGATTGCCAATTGCAGCCGCAGAAAGCACAGGTAAAAAGCTGCCTGAAAGGCTGTCCAACAAGACTTCAAAATCAGTGAGAAGTTTGCAAGCATTGATTTAGAAACTTCAATCTGTGACTGATGTGTGAAACCAGTGAATCTTTGGAAGAGGTAATGACTGCATCTGTTAACACCATGAATAAATGATGATCTTTAAACTGCAGTGGTCATGGCACTAGAGCAGTAGTCTCCAACCTTTTTATGCCCAAAATCACTTTTTGAATTTAAAGGTAATCCAGGATCTGCCCCGCCCCTTCCCCCGAGGCCCCGCCCCACTCACTCCATTTCACCCCTCCCCTCCCGGTCGCTTGCTCTCCCCTACCTTCACTCACTTTTACTGGGCTGGGGTAGGGGGTTGCGGTTCGGGAGGGGGTGCGGGCTCAGGGCTGGGGCCGAGGGGTTTGCAGTGTGGGTGCGGGCTCTGGGAGTGGGCTTAGGGCTGGGGTTTGGGGTGCTGGCTCTGGGAGAGGGGTCAGTGCTGGAGCTTGGGGTGGAGGAGGAGTACGGGGTGCCGGAGGGGGTATGGGGTGCTGGCTCCAGGAGGGGGCTCAGGACTGGGGATTGGAGTACAGGAGGTGGTTTGGGGTGCTGGCCCTGGGAGCGGGCTCAGGGCTGGGGTTTGGGGTGCAGGAGGGTGTCTGGGGTGCTGGCTCCAGGATGGGGCTCAGGGCTGCGGGTTGGGGTGCGGCCTCCCTCTGGGTAGCACTTATCTCCAGCGGCTCCCGGTTGGTGGCGCAGCGTGGCTGCTGATAAGGCAGGCTCCCTACCTACCCTGGCCCCACGCCACTCCTGGAAGGGGCCAACGCGCCCCTGCGAGGGGACAGGGGGGTGTGGCTCCGTGTGCTCCCCCCTCTCTGCAAGCACTGCCCTCGCAGCTTCCATTGGCCACAGCTCCCTGTTCCCAGTCAATGGGAGCTGCGGAGGCAGTGCTTCCAGGCAGGAGCAGCGTGTGGAGGGAGACCCCTACCCCTCTGCCCCCGAGGCTGCGCTGGCCGCTTCCGGGAGCAGCGTGGGGCAGGCAGCGAGCCTGCCATAGCAGCAGCCCCACTGCACTACCGGAGATCGCGATAGACCAGTTGGTGACCACTGCACTAGAGGGAGCTGATTTGCTTGCCCTCCCAGGTCTGAGCAAAGATGAACAGATATCTGGGGTGAAATTCTAGTGCTACTGAAGTCAATGGAAGTTTTGTAATTGACTGACTTGAATGGGGTTAGGATTTTCACTTGAATATCTGCTATGTTCATGACAAGCTTGATAGACAGAGAAAAATACTGCTTTATTGTCAAAGAACCTTTCGTTGGCATGGGATTACAGCTGGCTTGGATTCCCTTACTCGTTGTAATAGGAAAATGTGTTATATTGATATTTCTGTGGATACTGCTTAATAGTGACCCCGATATTAACAACTTCTGGTTAATAGCAACATTTTGCTGGGAACCAGTCCATCATTGACTTTAATGGGATTTGGATATTGGCAATAGCATGCCGCTTATTGAGAACTCTTTTTTGGAAGATAGGCCCCTACTGCAGGCAGGTTTGTAGGGCTGCAGCCAGGGAAGGAAGCACTGGGATGTGCCTTCACTGGCTGCAGCCCCTCAAACCTGCCTGCACTTGGGGACAACACAGGAGGTAAGTGGCTGGGATGCCTGAATCCCTGCCCAAAGGGGGACCCCCTGCTGGAGTCCAAGCACTGCAGGCTGGGAGGGAAGGCTATGGGCAGGGCAGCAGCAGGAAGAGGGTCAGCAGCTGAGGTGCCTGGGCTTTCCATGGGAAGTGGTGGTCCAGGGGGGCCCACAGAGCTGTATGGTGCACATCTCTGTTCTCGTTCTGTCCATGTCCCAGTGCTTCTTTCCCTGGCTATAGCCCCACAAACCGGCCTTCTGCTTATTGGCAACTGCTGGATAATGGCAACTTTTTGCTGTCAACTGAGGGGTTTGCTAATAAGCAGAATTTACTGTACAGACGCTCCCTGACTTACGCAAGCGTTCCGTTCTGGAACGCCTTGCATAACTCAAATTTTGCGTAAGTTGGAAACGTATACCTGACAATTATAAACGCCAAAAAAAAAAACCAAACAAAAACCACCTATTTCTAGCTTACTGAACTTTTTCCGTAAGTGCGGATTTGTGTACCCGGGGGGCGTCTGTAGTGTAAAGTCCACATCCACTTGTCTTTTTTTTTTAACCATCTGTATGCTGTTTCAGAATGTAGCTAGCAAAGTGATACCTTGGTTAACTGTAGGAGGGAAATTCAGAGGAAAATTCTAATTGTAAATTCCTTTAATTTTTAGTTATACTTATAATTTTTATGCCTGTGTTAGTTCATTTGCTAAGACTATAAATACATTAATTATCATTTGAGCTGTCAAAAAAACCCATGATTTATTCTATTACTACAGCCAAATTACTTCAGAAATTAAGAAATTTTTTGTTTCCCTGCCACAAAAGTACTACATTGTATTGTAAAACAATCCAGGGGGGCAATAAGGTTCTATAACATATGATCTGTGCAAGTACTGGAAATGTGACATTCTTCTGGGTTTCTCTAGTGCAGCTACTTTGAAGATTAAAAGGCAGTAGTTCACACATCAGTGATGTTGATATAGTTTCACATATGAATAGCAGGTTTATTTTAAATTATTTCAACTTCATTAAACTCTGTAAAGATCATGATAGTGGCACTTACAGAAACCATAAGTACGGGTGATTTAGTGTTTGATACAGGAATATAAGTGTTAACTGGCCCTTTGCTAATAACCCTAAGTTTCCTAGGATCATAGTAGTTAATAACAAAAGACTAATTAGATCATCCAGGCCATCCCCTTGAAAGTACAGGGCACTGTTCCCAGAGAGAGGACATTTTTATTAAAGCTAATGTTTAAAATCAAGTTTACACAAGTTAAGAAGGAAGGTACTGTACATCTGGGGTCAGGCTCGAGTTATGGGAGATTACAATTATCGGTTACAAGGTTCACAAGATACATACATAGTACATAACCAGCATAGACCCAGATTGGGATACAATGCTGGATCTTAGCCAAAAGGCCAAGAAGCAGTAAATTTAGTGTCTGCTATCTCTACTATGTGTATTACAGGAGAGTTAGAGTTCATATAGTTTTGTGAAGCTTGCTGTACTGCTTGGAACTGGCAAACTAGAAACTAGTTATAAAAAGCCATCGTGTTCTTTCTTCTCTGTAGCATGTCCCATGTGAGTGGAGTATTTTTACATACATTTTAGGTCTCTTCCCCGCAGGACATTTCAGATTAAATTACATTCATTACAGTTGAATCTAGGTTACTTGACCATTCTGCCCCTTGCAAATTATATGTTTTTGAAGGAAACTGTTGTGGTTTGACTGATGACTTTTTTTTTTTAGTGACTATGAATTCCAGTTATTACTTACTGCAGTGACATACTGTTTCCTCCATCCCCATTCCCCCACCCCCTTATTCTGATTACTTAGTGGTGGTAACTACATACAGGCTGCTTAAATTCTATCTGTATTTTCAATTGAGTGTGGTATTCTTCATATCTTGTCCTAAACTGTTACCTAATATGTGCTGTTAAACAGCTACAATAATACACAAAAGTAATATCTGTATTTCAGTGGTAGGAGTGAAGTCATTTCTCTCTTTCCCTTACATCAGGAAAGATTTTAATAAGGCTTAAATAGTTTAATGAGTGAAAAATTCTGAGATCCATTGTTTTCAGTAAACTTTGAAGGAATGATTATTATTTTATTATGGTTAGCAAAGTACACTTACTGATATTGGTGTCATGAGAAATACAAGTCTTGAATAGTATTTGAATTTAAAAATAAAATATGCACACAAAATATAAGGGAACGACTCAGCTTTTATATTTAAAAAAATGCTCTCAAAAAAGCCTCTTTGTACTATACAACAGATATGAAGGTCAAAGATATCATTAATAAAAGAATTGCTTCTCTGTCCTGCTAATAACGAAATCAAACAAATCAAATACACCTCAATAGTGAGGTGTGCATTCTGAGGCTCTGACTCTGCAAAAGGCTTCACACTCAGGGATTCATTTACCTGCACAAAATCCACTCACTTAAATAGGAGTCAGCACAGGTGAATTGCATTCTAGGATAGATGTCTCTGGGAGGATTCTCTTTTATGTAAATAACCATCACCATCTGTTGATGCAGGACTCAGTCCTGACTCGCCGTCTTGAAATGCAAAGAAGATATATATGGAAAGCCAAGGGTTTCAAAATCATGTATGTTAAGACTACTACTAATGCCACGTTATTTATTTTAGGCCTTGCTTCCCACACGGCGCTGGTTTAATACAGTATTAGATGACTCCCACCTTGTTGTTCATTGTTACCTGTCTAGCCTTGCTAAAAGGGAAAGGGAGGGCCATCTCTTCTGCCAGGTGAGTTTTGATCTTACTGAAGAGAGCTCTTCAGTTCTGAAGCAGCTCAAAATATTTGCTACCTCTTCTCATGTTATCTGTCTTTGTCTGCTGAAAATGATTACTTTGTGTCACATTTTGTTGGAAATAAACTAAAAGTTGGATTATTATTGAGTAGACTTTGTGCCCAGATTTATTTTAAATCCTCAAAACATTATTTTTGCATTACCTATGTATGTGTGTGTTTATATCCTTGTCTCTGTGCTTTGAGCAGTCCTCCCCAGAAGCCATAGGAAGTGAATGGTTTATGTAGCATGCCCTGAAGTTCAACAGTTTAGGCTACTTTAGACCAAGGGTTGGTGTCAGCTGAATGGGATGAGGGCAGTCTGGCCTAGTGGCTGGAGTGGGCAGCAGGCGTAGCAGCCAGAGCCAAAGCCAAGGGTAAAACCGGAAGGCAGAAACTGGGTACCAGACCCAAGAGTTGAACTGGAGTCCATAATCAGGAACAGGAGCTGAGGGTCAAACTGAAGGTCAGGAATTGGAGTGAGCAGGGTATCAGGCAGGGAGGGTTTCAAGGCAGGGACAGAACAGAGACAAGGCTGAGTGCAAGGCAGGAGCAGGCACAGTGCTGGGTATGAGTATTGAGAAGCTAGTGAGCTGCTGCTGCTGGCTTAAGAGTTGGCCTGCTGGCCTCTGCAACCAGTCAGGTTGTGTGACTAGTCAGGCTGCCAGCTGCAGGCTGGCTGTACTGATGAGGCTGGGAGGAGACTAGCTCTGCTGCAGGCCCTGATTCGTGACAGCTGAGGAGCGAATTCCAAAACTGACAAGGCTTCATGAACATCCTACTGAATTTGACATTAGAATCACATTATTCCAACTGCCATCCTTCTTTTCTTTTAATGTGCTGACAAGGTCTTAGCAGTTAATATTTCACAAACTGGTAGTTGTCAATGTTTTACACCATCAGAAGGCTGGTTTAAAAAAAAAAAAAAACATTTCTAAATTTCAGAGTGGTAGCCGTGTTAGTCTGTATCAGCAGAAACAACGGGGAGTCCTTGTGGCATGTTAGAGACTAACAAATTTATTTGGCCATAAGCTTTCGTGGGCTAGAACCCACTTCATCAGATGCATGGAGTGGAAAATACAGGAGCAGGTATAAATAGCACCCTCCTATACATGCCGCTATATTTACCTACGTGCCTCCAGCTTTGATCCAGACCACATCACATGATCCATTGTCTACAGCCAAGCTCTAAGATACAACCGCATTTGTTCCGATCCCTCAGACCGAGACAAACACCTACAGGATCTCTATTAAGCGTTCTTAAAATTACAGTACCCACCTGGTGAAGTGAAGAAACAGATTGACAGAGCCAGAAGGGTACCCAGAAGTCACCTACTACAAGACAGGCCCAACAAAGAAAGTAACAGAATGGCACTAGCCGTCACCTACAGCCCCTAACTAAAACCTCTCCAGCGCATCATCAAGGATCTACAACCTATCCTGAAGGATGATCCCTCACTCTCGCAGACCTTGAGAGACAGGCCAGTCCTCGCTTACAGACAGCCCCCCAACCTGAAGCAAATACTCACCAGCAACTACAAATACACACCACATAACAAAAACACCAACCCAGGAGCCAAAGCCTGCAACAAACCCCGTGCCAACTCTGTCCACATATCTATTCAAGGGACACCATCATAGGACTTAACCACATCAGCCACACCATCAGGGGCTCGTTCACCTGCACATCTACCAATGTGAGATATGCCATGTGCCAGTAATGCCCCTCTGCCATGTACATTGGCCAAACTGGACAGTCTCTATGCAAAATAATAAATGTACACAAATCTGACATCAGGAATCATAACATTCAAAAACTAGTTGGAGAACACTTCAGTCTCCAACAATTTACAAACTGGATACCATCATATTAGGCCTGAATAAAGACTGTGAGGGGTTGGGTCATTACAAAACCTAAACCTAATTTCCCCAATACTAATTTCTCCCTACTGTTACTCACACCTTTTTGTCAACTGTCTGTAATGGGCCACTCTCTTACCACTTCAAAAGTTATTTTTCCTCCCTTGGTATCCTGCTGTTAATTGATTTATCTCGTTAGATTGACCTCACACTTGGTAAAGCAACCCCCATCCTTTCATATGTTTATACCTGCTCCTGTATTTTCCACTCCGTGCATCTGATGAAGTGGGTTCTAGCTCACGAAAGCTTATGCCCAAATAAATTTGTTAGTCTCTAAGGTGCCACGAGGACTCCTTGTTGTTTCTATTTCTAAATTTAATACTGTAGCAGCTGTTAATCAAGTCCAGCTTGAAATGAAAAAGAAACCTGGTAACCAGAATGATGTGAATTCTTTTTCTGCTCAGGTCCTTTATCATGAGGTCTGTCAAAGCTAGAAAGGCTTGAGTCCTCTTGATCTATTTTCAGGACCAGTATTTGTAGCAATTGTCCTGGACCACTCAGAAGAGAGTGAACTTTGATCCTCTCGTTTTCAGCTGGATTTCATTGCCTTCATAGCAAATTCCATTTGTTACCTGGATGTATCCAGATATAGTCTCTCTCTGTTGATAGGAGGAGCTTTGCCCTCCAGAGGTGCTGTATGGGGTTAGCATTGTTTTTAAAGAAAGGTGCCTTCTGTGGCCAGAGCAGACTAGCCAGTAACCCCTTAGCATATAGCAGTACAGTCAGTGTACCAGGCCTCTGCATCTATGCAAACAGTGTGCCAGCATTTCAAGAAGTTCTTGCTTATTTTAATCTCATTTAATTTTCTTTAGTAAAGGGGTGGTTATGATCCTAGTGCAGCATTCAAAAATTAATTCTACTTTTTCATTGTGATACTATTGAAGCAAACCCTACCAGATTATGATACCTCATCACTTCATGGCAGATGACTAGGGTTTTATCTTTTTCACTTGTTATGCATTAAAAAAAATGATATATCTCCATATATCATAGAACTGGAAGGGACCCTGAAGGGTCATTGAGTCCAGCCCCCTGCCTTCACTAGCAGGACCAAGTACTGATTTTTGCCCCAGATCCCTAAGTGGCCCCCTCAAGGATTGAACTCACAACTCTGGGTTTAGCAGGCCAATGCTCAAACCACTGAGCTACCCCTCCCCCCAAAAAACATCTCCCTGCATTTATTGCAGGCACTAGAAGTTCACTTTATGTACTTGAAGTTATTTGTTAAGATGTTCTCTGCAGCTTTATCCCATGGCAGTTAAGCTAAATTCCCTATGTAACTAGTCTCAACTTTAACTCTTGGCAGCTCCTAGGAGAATTGCCTTGATAAAAAGTTAATCAACAATTATTTTAGTCTCTTAAGAGATTACTTCCATAGTAGACCTTTATTTTTTGGTTAGAACTGTAGCCTTTGCATTCCTATGAGAGATATTGTCACTTTTGAAGTTCATTGTGCACACATGTTGAACATTGTATTGTGCATGTGTCAGGTGGTATTTGAACAGTTCATTTTATTTGCATGTATAGCCTTTTTACAAGAATTAGTATGAATGGCATTCAGGGTAATGTGACTGGCCATGTGGATATAAATTCAATATAGGGGTTCCTATATGAAATATTTTACAACTCTCTGCATACAGAGATAGGTATTATGGACATTGCTAGGACTTCCTTAAACTGTAGCTAGAATCTCTCATACAATTGGTTTCAAGTTATTTTTGGCTAATGCACAAAACATATAACTAGTCAGTCCATGCATATTTCTCTGTCTAGATTATTGGTACCTTGGTAAGATATATATTGTACAGGGGTGCCTGAAGTTGAGATGTTAGGTTCCATCTCTTTTTGTTCAAGGCTTTATATGGTAGTTGCTGATCCCATTCTCATACGTCACTAATTTACATGTTTCAGCTTTTAGACATGCTTAAATTCTACACTGGCTTTGAAATTAATGACCAGACTGGGAATGCTTTGACAGAGAATGAGATGACTACAATTCACTATGATAGAATTACTTCCTTACAGGTAGGCAAACACTGTGTTTCATTTTTAATGTATTTGTTTAAATATAATTTGAAAGTAAGGTGGTGATTCTGGTCTTTCCAAAAGGAAACATCTTGCTTTTTCTGCTGTATTGAAGGAATGGTGCTAGTCTTTCAGTTCCTATCTTTGCATCCTAGCTTTGTTCAAAAATATCCTGAAGAACTTCATATAACACACACTTTGAATTGCATGAGCAGATAAAAGAACCTAACTAAAGTGACAGTCAATATTAGTAAGCCTATCATCCGATTCAGCAAAACAATACCACCTCCAGTTTTGATCTTGTCACCTCATTAACTAAAAAGCGTCAATCTCCGTAAGACTTATTTGTGTGGGAAACCTAGGTGCAGAAGGAAGTGGTATTGGTTATGCAATAGATGTCACTTTTCCCCAGTATAAGTACTGAGCATTGGACAGCACCTGCTGCTAATAGTGCTGTCTTTCAGGTGAGAGATAAATCAAATCCTGACTACCTGTGGTCATTATGAGACTTTTCACAAGAGCATTATGCATGTTTCACATGGTGCTAATTAGGACTGTGAAGAAATTTCTTTTTGGGTTTTCACCCAGTTTTGAATTGCACCTCTGGAGGTTCACTGAAATTTTCATGTCCTTTAAAGTTCAGAACTAGATGAACTTTGGTGAGTGAAATCCCTTAGTTTTACAACCTTGTCAATCTCTACCAAAATTTCATTACTGCCAATTAGGAGGCTATTGTAATGCCAAAACATCTAGTGTTTATTAGATGTGTTAGAAAAATAAATACATCTCAGAAGCCCAAGAATAGTAAATCACCATATACTAAGCAGAAAAATAGTTGCTTTTTCATTATTTTTACTCCAATAGTGCCCACTCTGTGCTAGGTGCTGCCACATGCAGAGGAAGATAGAGTTCTTACATGTTCATGATCAGGGTCTTTTATTATTAAACTCTTGTCAGTGCAATTCCCTTCCTCCCTCTCTCCCCCCCCCCCCCCCCCGGTAATAAACTTGAAGTTACTGTGAAAAGGTCAGTTTAACCTCTCATTAAATTTTGATGGGCTTTTCTAGAGAGCAGCTTTTGCACATTTCCCAGAACTATACGATTTTGCACTTTCAAATGTGGCAGCAGTGGACACTCGTGGTTCATTGGAAAAGCTGTGTGGACCCCTGAGGTAAGCCATAAAGATGGAAATTCAGTTCTGTTTCAAGGTTATTTCTCTCCATTGCTTGTTATTAGTCTTCCAGCCTTTTCATGTATATTGTAGTATACATGTGTAATGCTGAAATTAAATGTGTCACATTGCAAATTATGACTCCTGGTTGGAAGAAGGCATTTGGAGTTGGGACTCTTGGGTTCTGCTTCTGACTTGCTGGTTAATCTTGGGCAAATCATTTGTGCTTCAGTTTATTCACTTGTGGAACCTAGTACATAGACTACTTGCCATATCTGGGTGTGCAGAAGTTTAATTTATTATCGCTGGGTTGCTACTTTTTGCTTGTAAAATGCATCTTTCCCTTAATTCTGATCTCTGGAATGAAAGAAACACTATCAGTTTGAAATCTAGTCATTTTAAAAGTAGAAGAGTTTTATTAGTTTTTGGAACTATACATGCCCCTGAGTCGTCCTGCCATTTTTTGTGGCTATACAATAATTCAGGTTTTCCTGATATTTTCAAAATGTTTTTCTTTCCTTATTGCTGTATCAAAGACCCACAGAAATCACTGGGGGAATTTGAGTTGGAGCCACTCTTTCTCCCTAAGTTCTGCCAAGTGCATAAAATAAAGAAACAGGAAAAAATATAAATGCTTTTCACTAATCTTAGTTACAGTTTAAACATTTTTATGTAAGTAACACTGTATATATTTGCTGTAGTTACAATAGTCATTTTGTAAGTTGACTGGGTGTCCCTTTATGTCTGCTATTATAATAATTCTTAATGCAGTTCTGGGATCTCTGATACTGTAGGATAGATTAAAGTCTTTCTGCCTGACTTGTCATTCTGTTAATTTTCCCACTATTTAGTCTTAATAAAACTATAGCAGTAGCAGTGAACAAAAAAGCCATCTTCTCTTGAACTACTTGTTAGAGTTGGCTTTCTCCTGTTCAAACATAATAGCCTCATCCTGAAAAATGTAGACCTTTTCTAGACTAACGTTTAAAAGTAGCTAATACGTGCTATTAGAATGTGCTAACACATTTTAAAAGTCTAATGTGGACAGGTATTCTGCCTTTAACACACAGGCTCTACGCTGGGCTTTAGCTTGACCACTTGAGCAAATATTAAAGGCAGTGTGTCTTGTCTGTTCAAATATATCTGAATATATATGGAAATGAAAATCTTAGCTGGAAGGTCTGATTATGTTCCCTATTTTTGTATCTGAATTCTTTATGAATGGTGTGCTGTATCTGTCGTTATTAATCACTTTCTGTAATGCAGATACTGTGCTCGTTACCTCTAGGCAATTACCAGGTAAAGCAACTAAATGCAAACTTTGCTTAACTTTTAAGACTCTCTAAGGTTTTTTCTTGATAGTTTTACAGTTCAGGTAACACAATCAAGTCTTCATTTTTTTTTTTTTTTTTTTAACAGCAGCTTTTATAAAATGTAAAAAATCACGGAGTGACTTTTGTATTTTCCCCCTCTTCCCCCATATTATGCAGCCCAAACACACTCCACCAGGTGGCATCATACCTCTGCTTGTTACCGGCTCTACCTGAAGGGGAAGATACAAGCTATGACAAAGAATTTCTGCTAGAATTACTGGTAAACCACACACATGCAAATTAAATTTATCACCTATGTTTTTTCTTGCAAGAAGGCTTGCGTTCACTTCCTCAAACTGAATAAAATCACAGCAATTGCAGCGCTAATGCTGCCAACCACATGATGGCTTTCACAGTTAGGAATGCCTTATGAACTACAGCAGTATGATGACTGAGTGAGTTGGAAACAGATATGAATTCAAATCTAGTAATTAATGACTAATCTTCAAACAGGGAAAAGGATGACTTAGGAAATATGGCTCCTCTGGGAAAGTGCTGGTGTGTCTGAACAATGGCATCTTTAGAGGACTGTTACCAGTGTTTCATCAGCAGTTGCTTAAGCTCCACATATCATGAAAGTTGTTACAGCATGTGTAGATGCTTGCATGATACCTGCGTCCTTAGTTGTTTAGACCTGTTTAAAATATATTTAGGCTGTGATTTTTGTTTATTTGTTTGTTTCAGTGCTATCTAAAGGGATTTAGACATTCGGTTCCCATAAATTAAAGTGAGAATTGAGCATTCAGATCCCATAGGCAGGTTTGAAAATCTCCACGAGTATAGAAATGGGGTGGGGGTCGGGGGAGGAATTCACTTGAGTAGATACTGATCTGAGCAAGGAACTCTAACCTGTGTTGTAATGATGGGACACTTCTCAACATATCCATCGTTCCATTTCCTCTTCGAAGGCTGACATTGCTGTAGCTGATCATATTTTAAAATTATTTGAAATATTTTCTTGATGTTGTATGAGCAGTTTTCAGTCAGATTGTGAACAGATCCTCCTGCTAATATAAGGCCTATTCAAACAGGATGCAGTGGTATCAGACACATTTTTCTGTATAGTCACTTGATATAAATATTTATTGCTGGGTATAAAGTATCAGACTTAACTACTATAGGCAAACATTGGTGTTCAGAAAAAAGATAGTGAAAATTTGTTTCATCTTCAGTTTAAATTCTAACCTTGTGAGGGAAACGTTTAGACTAGATATTTTCAGCCATTTCATACCTTTTTTGTGCTGTTGTTTAAAACTCATGAAAAAAAATGCCATTTTTTAATAGGGAAAGAAAATCTTTCTTCTCCTGTCTTGTCAAAGAGTAATGTTAAAACTAGGACATCCAAATTATAGTGGGACACTGCAGTATTAAGATCCATGCTTGAACTATTTATGATCTAATACCATTGAGCTACATGCTAACTATTCTGTGATAATCGTATGACTTCATTTGTGTTTGATAATGCATCATTGGATACCACCTGTGCTCTCCAAGAGCCTGATCCAAAAGCCCTTTGAAGTTAATGGGACTCTTTATTACAGGTGACTTTGGATGAGACCAATAATTAATGAATTATTAAACAGGCCTAGTTTTCAAAGAGGTGTAAACCTGGCCTCTAAAATTACACCTCAACTTGTTTGTCATCTTAGTAAAATAGGACCTCTTTCATTGTTTTTTAAAGAAATAGCCCACATCAGGTTGTTAGCAATACATCTTATGATTTCCTTCAATATACAAACAAGATTGATTAACTGAAGAAAAATAAAACAGAGACAGTTTGGAGGTAACTTTTTAATTTCTGAAGTCTTAAGGTACTTTTATCACTTCAGCTTGTTATGTGTGTTGAAGACATGAACTTTTTAGTGTTCACTTCCTGGATGACCATCCATTATTTGTCACTTGCATAGCAAAATGTTACTTGGTTAGGCTTTGGTTTAAATGTTCACTTTTGCTTTCCTAGGTGTCCCGTCATGCACGTCGAATATCTCAGATTCAGCAGCTTAACCAGATGCCTCTGTATCCCACCGAGAAGATTATTTGGGATGAAAATATTGTCCCAACTGAGTACTATTCTGGAGAAGGTATATTTGTTCAGATATATTTGGATTGCTCTTAAAACTTCATAGTTCAAAGGACTTTTAGTTAATTCTAGTTCATTAAGAACTATTCCATAGCTTCTAAATCTGGACAATATTTACTTTTGGCTACTTTAGTGCCTTTTAACTTCCAAGGGGAAAAAAAAATCCGTTTTTATACACTTATTTGAATTGGACTGCATAAATTTGATCTGAAATGAATGTCTTCATTACCAATTAGATAAACATAGATTAAAAAAGAATAATAAAAGCTTGGAGTAAATCATAAAACAATCTCATTTACTCCATCTATATATAAGCACAGGAAAAAGCTGGTTTCCATGTTGCTACTACCTGCTCCCAAGAAGTGAACTGTACAGAGCTTGAGAGAGAAGTGACTCATGCCATAGTGTTACAGTGAGCAGCAAGTGAATTCTGTTGAGTTCCTTTAAAATAACTTTGCTCTTTTTCAATATTGATTCTTGAAAAGTCAGTTTAGTGTGGTGAGGTTTTGTCACTTTCAGTTTAAACTGAAATCCCAAACTTTAATACATATCCTGAAAACTAACATCTGTATTATAAAACTACTTATGCTCAATATTGGCTATTAATTTTTTTAATATTTTAAATACATTTTCCAATAATGGCTTGTCAGTGAACCAATTTATATAGTTTTAAGGATAAAAGTGCCTATCTACATTTGTCACAGAATGTCCCACTGGGCACTTCAGGATGGAATCCATAGTCTGTGTGGCAGTCAGGGAATTCATGGAATTTCTAATGTCGATTTAACCTGTTCCCTCATTGGCACAGATCTGTTCCTGTTGTCAGCTAAGTAATGTGATAAAGCCTGGAGCTCTGCCACTGCTAGTGCTGTAGGAAATGTAGAGCCATATCTCTTCCTTGGCTGAGATGGAGAACAGAACAGTTAGGGAAGATGTTTAAATTAGGAACATGATTGTTCTCTGAACTGAAATTGGTTTTTTAAATCGGAATTCTTTTTTAAAAAGCAAACAAAAAATTCCAGTTTGAATAGCCACGTGGATATTCTTTGGAGATCAGCGCACACAGAGCAGAATAATAACTTATACTGACAACAGCACTAATATTATGGCAGTATTTTGTCTTGTAACATGATTGAGATTCTGCAGAGTAAGAGGGGGGAGAGAGAGCTCAGTGCTTTGAGCATTGATCTACTAAACCCAGGGTTGTGAGTTCAATCCTTGAGGGGGCCATTTATGGATCTGGGGCAAAAAAAAGTCCTGCTAGTGAAGGCAGGGGACTGGACTTGATGACCTTTCAAGGTCCCTTCCAGTTCTATGAGAAAGGTATATCTCCATATATTATTTTCCTTATAGCAGTGATATCCGGAAACTGCAGTGTTAACTTGATCACTCTTATCTCTCCAGGAAGGTAATACGTAAACTGCTTGAAAATCAGGTTTTCTTTTTAATCAGGCAAACAAGCTGGCTACATTCCAGAACAGACGACATACTTAACTGGGTACAAGGCCATGCAGTTGTACAACTTTCTCCAACAACACAATCTTATACAGACACCAGTGGAAGGCCATTCTTTGAAACAGTCTGACATGTTTCAGAGAATCACTTTAATTATTTAATATATATTTGTGTTTGTGCACACCTGCATATGCATTTTTGTGCACTGTTAGCTGTGGTAGATTCCATCACAAAAGATAGAAATGTCATGTGTAAAACCTACTACGATGGGTGGAGGAGCAGTGTGCACATGAGTTGTTGCACACAGAAATGGAGAACGCTTTCTGAAAATTAAGCCTGAAAAATTATTTGTATTCTTGAAGCCAACGGGTGACATGGAATAGAATAGCTACCTTAACAGTTTTCATTGCCAGCAGAATGTAGATTAGGTAAGGCCACCAGTGCTGCTTCTCATAGTGGAGAGTCTGTAGAAATCCTTATTTCAATGGTGCCCTTTTTAGTGAAACTTCCATTTCAAATGCTCTTATACCTATTAGTATATGGCATTCTTAACCATATATGCAACAAAAATGGACAGATTTATTTTTCACATTGGTAAACTGAAACACTAATTTTAACCGATTTCTGGAAAAACTTCCTGTCGTCCTGTGTGATTACTCATTTCTGTGTTGCTTGTTTTATCCTTCACATTGCAAAATATTAATATTGTATACTGTTATAAAGATATTATGCTGAATTGCTATCAGCCCTTTATATAATTTGTCTATAATTGCGCACACACAAAACTTCGTTAAAAGAACATTAAGGTTGCAAAGGCAAGCACTCAAAAGTAGGAAATGCCAGAAGTAGGGTTGCCTATTCACTCGTAATTCTGGCATTTCCTAACTTCTGAGTGCTTGAGTGGGTCCACAGACCAGGGTTTCTGCCTATTTGCTGGATCAGGAAGAAGGCCATGAACCAGTTTTAAACCAGAATGTTTATCCCAAAACTCTTTTTCTTGGTTGGTCCCTGGAGAATCCAGTCTGAACTAGTATATGCATATCTCTCTGGGGGTGCTCCAAAGGGTTGATAACAGAGGAAGTACATTAGCATCCCCCCCTTTCTACTAGAGAAGGTACATGCAATGCCACAATAGGTATTAACCCTAATTCAGTAAGATTTAACTTAATTAAATGAAGCTAATCTTAATTCCATAGGGTGTTTCAGGGTATTACAGGATACTGTCTGCCAGTCACCCCATTGTTTGCTGCCGTATTGACACCCACACGGGCCATCAGCAGGGCTGGAACCTTCAGATCCACTGCACAGACCTCTGCCACTTGAGTTAAGGGAGTAACTGTTAGCAGTAGAAGACTGTCATTCTCTATGTGGACTGATACTAGAGGGGGTTTGGATATTTTTATCAGTGGGTTTCACAGATGTTTGCAAATAGCGGAGACCTGGTGAGACTCAGAAGTCTTGGGTTCATTCCAGGCTCTGGAGAGGGGTATGCTGTACTGGGCACAGACTCTTTGGCCCATTCCTCCAGACATTTTATCTACATATAGCTTCGTGGAATAGAAATAATTGTGTTCTATCACCTTTCTTTATTGGCAGTGTGTCTCTGTGCTTGTGGAAGCCAACATGTACTGTGTGCCAGAAAGATTTCAAGGATAATATTGCATGTTGCAAGAGTTTTCACGCTTTCACAGTTCATAAACAAAGGTGTAAAAC
Organism: Terrapene triunguis; assembly: GCF_002925995.2. Lineage (NCBI taxonomy): Eukaryota > Metazoa > Chordata > Testudines > Emydidae > Terrapene > Terrapene triunguis. The sequence goes on from NW_020664447.1 coordinate 49,185,240, forward strand.
TGGGACAGTAGTCAAGTGAAAGTATTAAATGTGTAAAGCCCTTTGTTATCAATATTTACCGATTTCTCTACTCCCCCCCCCCCCCCCCCCCCCAGAAAATGTCTGGGTTTTAAAAAAGACAGTAAGAGGGTTTTACCAGATTAATTTTTTTTTCTTCTCACCGGAAGTTTGGCTTTTTTTGGACTTGGGAATTTTTTGTGAGGGAAGCAGGTGGGGCTCTGTCAGGGGGTGATGGTAGAGGTGGTGGTACTCATGGGCTGCAGCCTTCCTCTCCTCTCCTCATCTCATCCTGGCCCTTTGGCATGACTCTATTTGCTTCCTGTGCACAGGAGGGGAGTGAGAAGAGCAGGGAACTGGGTCCTGGCAGCTGAGACCACCTGGCCATTACATGGAAGGGAAGGCTTCTTCACCTGCCTTTTGGTGCATACCCACCCTCTTCCCCAGTACCCCTCTTTCTCCTCCCTCCCCCCCCCCCGGGGGGAGGTTTGTTTTGTTTACCAATTTTCTCCCATTTTTAAATAAAACCTGGTAAATTCCTGGGAAGCTAAAATTAAAAACCAAAAACAAAAGGCCTTCTAAATGAGCCATGTGTAAGAACTTGAGTTGTGGAGCAACACTAGTATTTCCATAGTATAGGCTAAAAATACAGCTATTTATTTTGGAGAGACAAGGTGAGTGAGGTAGTAACTTTTATTGGACCAAACTTTTTCGTTGGTGAGAGAAAGAAGCTTTCAAAGTATGCAGAGCTCTTCTTGAGTTCTGAGAAAGGTACTCAGAGTGTCACAGCTAAATACAAGGTCAAACAGATAGATTAGCGTAAGTAGTAAGCACATATTCTGAGGGACCATTTACGGTTAAGTAGCCTATTATCCTGGAACTGGCATGGCTACAACAAAATTGCTATTTATTTTGGGCATTCTGTGCCCAATTTTTAACACACTTAGGTCTCCCTCCATTTGCTTGACTTAATTAAAACTAATCCATCCACTTGAAATTTCATAAGAATGATTTTATGCCAATGTGGACATGATTTGGGGCTAATTGGGCAGGGTATTTGAGGGACAAGATGGCTTGAAGTATGCAGTGATCTTACTTCTAGAACATTTTCCTATCGTGGTGTTTTTTTTTGTTTTGTTTTTTTGTCCCATGGTAACTCCACAAGCTTGGCTCAGATAGAAACTCCAAAATTTATTTAATCTCCAAACCTGGTGCCAATGATAGTTGGGGAGGTTGTTGCTGTCATTATTTAGCTGTTTTAAAGCATTTTCTGCATAAAATATAATCTCTGGAGCCACATGGAGCTAAGTATGGGTGGCTACAATGCTGGGAAGATAAGGTAGGGAACTATGTGGGCTGGGTGGGAGGTGTGTGGTTTTTCAGTTAACAAGTGAGAGGGGTAGTACTGAATGGGTGAGTTATGGGGCCAGTATGGACAGTGAAGGGGCCCATTAAGTAGAATAGGTACTTCTCTCATAGATAAATTCTTTCCTCCTGCTCCTTCTATTCCCTCTGCGTAGCTCTATCAACAAAAATGTATCAGTTACTTAAGGAGGGTGGAAAACATTGAACACTAGCACAAATGTTAGTCACTAAAGCACCTTTACTCTGCCCCATATCACTATTACCATGATGTATTAAAAATAGAGAGAACCCTATCTTCAAATGTTTTACTACATTACTGATAGGAAAAATAAAGGTGACCTTCAGATAACTTTTTTCTGCTGCTTCATAGTGTCTATAGAAGGACAGAAAGCATGGGGATTTTTTCCTTTTTTTCCTTCAGGTGTATTGTTAATGTCAAGTTTGGTCCTCTCTTGTTTTATGAGGGGGTTTCTGATAGGTGTTGGTGATGATAGGTTATTGTGAGCCCTAATACAGTGAAGGAATGATGGTGAAGAATCTTTGGACAACGCAGCTTTTTGTTAAATGTTATTTCTTCATCGAAAATAAAGAGATCAGTTTAATAGTAATAAAAAAAACTTACTTCCTCTTTCAATTGCTCAGCCTTCACTCTCTTGGCTCTAGTTCTCTAGTCATCAGTCTTCCAGCCTCACTTCTTTTTTTGGTTTCTAGTGAAGAAACCACCTGACTTATCCACAGCATGTGTCACAGGGCCAGTTCTTCTACATCAGAAACTTTTTGGGAAAATTGTCCAATATGGTTGTCCTAAATGTGGTCACTTCTGGTGAAGTGAGTTTTTTACCAGTGACTGCAAATAATTTGCTGTGGCAATGCAAAGACAGGTGCCTTTTAAGTACAACAGTTGCATACAGAGAGATGGTCAACAAGAATAAAATAATACAGTTACATCGCTTGAAGGTGATTTACAAAGGGGGGGGAGAGGGATGGCCTTTGTGCCCTTCTCCCCCCCCCCTTTTTTTTGGTAGTATGTGGTTTTAGAAGAAAGTACTCTTTAAATCTTCTCATATCACGACTAAAGCGTGATGATGGAATTCTATGTAGTGTTTATGAATATGTAAAACCAATGAATTTGTTACATTTATAGACAGAAGATGGACTTAATGTTTCTTTTCCTTAGGCTGCCTCGCTCTTCCTAAACTGAATTTGCAGTTTCTGACTCTTCATGACTACCTTCTACGGAACTTCAATCTCTTCCGCTTAGAGTCTACATATGAGATCAGACAGGACATTGAGGATAGTGTCAGTAGGATGAAACCTTGGTAATATTTCTGTATTAACTAAAACAAACCAAACACCACAATGTAGGAAGTAGCTAAAGCTTTTGGGGGAATAAATAATTAGTGACGTCTATAATATAAAGTGGATACATTCATCTAAGTAGTAACCAACTGTTTCCAGTTGTTACAAAGGTATAAATGTGGTGTTCCATAATCTCTTCTAAAATACTGTTTCATGCAAGATTAATCTTCTAATAATATTATGAAAATATATTTTGGGTATGGTTGCCCATGAAGAACGCTTGTGACCACTATGTGCTGACTAGTATTCCTTTTTAGTAACATTAAGACCTTATTTGTGTTAAATGTTAACCGCAAACTTCACTGTATTAACAATTGTTCTTAATTGTTGATCATTTGTATCAGTGTTATGGATGGGGAGTACTGGTGGGATTTTCACAAGTACTCAGTATTGACCTAACTATGCTCCCAGTGAAGTCAAAATGTTATCACTCACTTCACTAGGAGCAGGGTTACACCGGTGCTGAGTGCTTTTGAAAATCCCACCTATATATGTCACCTGTACTCTTTTTCCTCACTACGTTTTCTGTAGTGCATAGGGTGTAGTCTCCCTTTCATATCCATTAAATCTTTCTGTGGTGTTCTCATCTTCTCGCTTTCCTTGGATGACTTCGTTTTTGAAATGTCATCACAAATTTTACCTTCACAGAGGAGGTGAGAGTATGAAATTAAAATGTTAGTTTACATTATATGTTGATTATTTGATACAAGATATGCTGAAATTTCGTGCCTTTAAATTCTGGAATTCTGCTTCCTCATATCTCTCAAAAATTGGAGCTGATTATGTGATTTTTAAATTATTCAGCAGTTTAAAGAAAATCTGAATGCAGCAATGGTTAATGGCTCTAACACAACACTGATTTTTTTTTTTAATTGTTTTAGGAAATCAGAATATGGAGGCATTGTGTTTGGTGGATGGGCTCGAATGGCACAACCCATTGTGTCTTTCACTGTAGTAGAGGTGGCAAAGCCCAACATTGGTGAAAACTGGCCAATGCGAGTACGAGCAGATGTTACAATTCATTTGAACGTCAGAGATCACATCAAAAATGAATGGCAAGGTGCTCATTTTTATATCAGTAATGAACATTCCATGCCCATCATAAATACATACTATCAGAATTTGGGATAAGTGTAGAGCTCTCATAATATTAGTGTTAAAGTACCCTGATCCTGCTCAATATTATGGCGCAGAAGTAGCTACACTGTTAATGTTGGTATACAGAGTTCAGTTTTAACAGGAGATTTAAACCTTTATTTTGTAAAAATCTAATTAAAATATTAAAAAAACCCAAATATAAACTTTATATAGTCAATATTTTTATGGTGCTTTGAAAAATAAATTGATAGAGAAAAAATAAGAGTTCAAAAATCACCCTAGTGGTTTGAACTTTCCACAGCCCTAAGAGTTTTTACCAAGTATTTGGCAATAGGCATTGTGATTGTTCCATAGTAGTCCATAAAATAAAGAAGGAAAACTTCTGTAAAATGAAACCCTAGGATGGGTTGTCAGCAGTTTTCATTGAACGTGGGACCTCTGGACCTAAAAACCTGATCCTCTATTACCTGAGCTAAAAGAACTAGGTCTGTTAGTTCCATCAGTAGCAGACTCAAACTGTTTTATGTGAAATGACAGCCATTCTCCATCTGGGCAAGGCAGAAAGGACCTGTTCCTAACCAGTCTTCCATTCTCTTTATTCTGGCTCATGTACTTTGCTTTAAATAGTCAGGTCTCTCCCTCAGCTCTGCAAGGTAAAGCCCCACTACACTTTCAGCTTTTCACCTACCACTACAGGATTCTACAGTAATCTTTCACCCTAAAGGGTTCTTTTTTAAAGAACCTACTTAATTGTTTTTCATCCTGTTCAGAAGCTGTCCCCTTTCTGATGTGTACATGTGGTGCTTGCCAAATTAACAACCATAATTTAAGTCATTGTCAGAACATACTTTTCACCTTTTTGTAGCTGAGTGGTAGTTGCATAAACTTCTGAAAATAAAGTTCGTCGTGATGGCAACAGTGCCCTGTTCTGTCGTCTGTTCGTTAGACAGCCTAGAACTACACAAACCAAGGAAACTTGGCGCAGGCCTATACTACTACGTTTTGTTGACATAACTATGTTGGTCAGGGGTGTGAAAAAGCTACACCATCTAGCCAACATAGCTATGGCGGCAAAATCCCCTCTGTAGACACTCTAGAAGCTGATAGACAAATGCTTCTGTCATTTAGCTAATGTCATTTGGGGAGGTGGAGTTACTATGCTGGCAGAAGCACTCCTCCTTTTGACATATGCTATATCTAGACAAGGCCTGGCTGTCACTTTTGCAGAAGTAGTAGTTGAAAATCTTATTTATGTTTGCATCTTTGTACGTACTGATTTAGAGATGCTTATTGGCATTGACTCTGAAAAGGGAATATGTCTCCAAAATAAAAATTGTCTATATCTATACTGTTGTTGGAATAATTAACATGAAAAGGGAAAGTGTCTGCAATGTACGGGGTAATAATTTTACATAAGATCTGCCTTCAATATATATATATTTTTAAAAAGCTTGCCATAATATTCTTTTATATTGTATGATTTACTTTAATGGGATATCAAGATGGAAAACTCCATCTTGATATCCTCCAAATAAGGAGGATTTAAAATCCTCCAAAACTCTTGAGAAATCAAGAGCCCTTCAAAATTATAATTGCAGGATTATTCAAGTGAAAACTACTCAACTCGATAAGCACGCTGACAGCAAGCCCAACATGTACCTTCTATGTTACACCATGACGCCATTCCTCTTGTAAAAGTAATACCCTGCTTGCTAACAAGAACAGAGTAGACAAGTGTTGTGGAGAGATGGTGTGGCCTGCATGCTGGTAGTCTCCTTTTGTTAAAGTTGTGGAGCAAATCTGATCTCTTTTATATTACAGTGGAAAGGTGATGGGCTTTGACTTGATTAAAGCCAGTGTTTTTCTGGTTGTGCTTTTTAATATTGTCAGGAATTGCCAGCTGGCACTGTATATCCTGTGTTTCCTAGTGTAGTATCAATAGGCAACACTACGTGCTTAGGGAATTACACTTGAGTTGACCTTGTTGGCAAGCTGCATAGAAGCAATTATTCATATTCTGCAGTGACATTGACTGATCGTCCTTAAATTCAGTTAGAGCAAGATCTGTTAAATATGCTAGAGTTGGATAGTGTGTTGGCTATGTAGACTGTCACATAGCACAAATGCTAAATGCAGAACATGCAGTAAAATGGATTGAGTTTATGGCAAAAGATATAACTTTTGGATTGTGATATGAGTTTAAGTCCCAGCTCAGATACGGCTTTGTAACATAGTAGCTTCTCAGTAGTATTAATAGATGCACCTCTACCCCGATATAACGCGACCCGATATAACACGAATTCGAATATAACATGGTAAAGCAGTGCTCTGGGGGGGCGGGGCTGCGCACTTCGGCGGATCAAAGCAAGTTCGATATAACGCGGTTTCACCTATAATGCGGTAAGATTTTTTTTGGCTCCCAAGGACAGCGTTATATCGGGGTAGAGGTGTATTTCCATATTAGGTTTATTGTTGTCACATGGAAAGGATAGGTACCTTATGTACAGTTCAGTAAGCCAACTACAATGGTTATGCAGTTTCAGATATTTCTGATCAATGACCTATTATTGACTATCAATGGCAGCATGGTAAAAGATGGACTAGAGTATTGTCTGAAAAGCAGGATGTCTGATGTATGCTGGACGTCTGAGAGGTTTGTGCTAGGAACTCAGACAAGTCCCTGAATCCACACTATCTATTTTAAAAAAACATTCTGCAGTCCTGGTCTCTCTCTTCCCTGATGTCTCCTTAGATGGATCTTTCTTTTACATTTTCTTTGCAAAATAATTCATTCTAACTATGTTGTCTAAAGCTCCCCTGTTCTGTCTTTGCTTCTTTTTTTCCATTTCCATCTTGTTTGTTAAGCAGACTCTTTCCAGAAGTCATTACTTGTATTTTTTAATTAGATTTTTTTTTTAAATTGTTCTCTGATTACCTAACCATTTGGTCCAGTCTGGATTGGTTTTAGAGTATTTATTATTTGCATTACTGTAGCACTGAGGAACCTTAGTCATGGACCAAGACCCCACTATGCCAGGTGTTGAACACACACAGAATAAAGACCGCCTCTGCCCCAAAGAGCTTACAATCAGAGTATAAGACAAGAGACACGAAATGGATATAGAGAGGTGGGGGAATACAATGAGACAATACTAGTCAGCATTATAGGCAGTGGCCTTTAACAAGTGGCCTTGTTGACAAGTTTTTTTTTTTATGGGCATCATGACAAAGGAGAGTTTTTTGAAGGAGGAAAATTATAGACTCATAGAAATGTAGAGTTGGAAGAGACCTAGCTAGGGAACTTACTGAAACCCCTCTGTAGAGCACCAGATTTTCCTTAACTTTCTATAGAATTTTATTTAAAATGTCTTACATAATTATCCCTAAACTTTGAAGTATTCTAGCCTAATTGTAGTATCAAAGACAGTTTAAAAAAGACTGTTGATTCTGTATCCTCTAAAAGCAGGACATAATCCCCCAGTACAAATTATATTGACCAATAAAAGGATATGACCCTTCATTTTAGCCAAAAGGTTAAAAAGAAGCTTGCCTGTTGTACACCTTTCCAATTGCTTGTTAAGGAACAAACACGGCAGTTGTTGGTGAATAAACCAAATAACTCAACTTTTTCCTGTTTTCAATCAGGTCTGCGCAAGCACGATGTTTGTTTTTTAGTTACGGTGCGTCCAACACAACCTTATGGCACAAAGTTTGATCGAAGGAGACTTTTTGTTGAGCAAACTGGCCTGGTGTACGTCAGGGGATGTGAAATCCAGGGCATGTTGGATGATAAAGGACGTGTCATTGAAGAAGGTACGATGATTTTTAAACTATATATATCTATATAATCCTTTGGAACAAATAATGAACCAGTCTATTAGCTGGTACGAATTGGTCTTTGTTTTTTTAGAACAAAATAGACCTATTTCTGAAAACATTAGAAATGGTATGGAAGCATGCCAATAAATCATACTTGTAAATATGAGCTTCAAAGTGAATTTGTCTTAATTCTGTTTCAAAAGTGATTATTTTTCTCCTAAAAAGTGGTTCTTAATCTGCTTTCAACACTGTTTTCTTGTTTTAATCTACTTTTGATTTGTGTTTCAAATATAAACAGGACCAGAACCCAAACCAAGACTTAAAGGAGACTCAAGAACATTTAGAGTATTTCTGGATCCTAACCAGTATCAACAGGACATGACAAACACAATCCAAAATGGAGCAGAAGATGTCTATGAGACATTCAATATAATTATGAGGAGAAAGCCAAAAGAAAACAACTTTAAGGTAAGCTACATTATAGCTGTTCTTAGGATAATAGTTTCTGAATGTGTTGAGTTGGAAGAGTTGTTGAAATATATGTACTATATGTCATTGACTAAGACTATTTGGTGGAAAAAAGCTGGCTAGAATTTATTTCCCTCAACTGTTTAACAATAGTGTTGGTGCTGGATTAAAGAGTTTTGGGTCCTGGTACACAATGGCAATTGGGACTGCCCCCTGAGGTTGGGGAGGGGAAATAAGGTCCAGTCCCCCAGAGTGGGAAGCTTCCAAGTGGGGTTGGATCCTGCCTCGGGGGATGGGAGGCCTGAGGGTGGGGTGGTTGGAGTACAGACCCACCCAACACAAACCCCAGAGCAGCTTCTGTCCTGCAGGGCTGGCCTGGCTCACCTCTCTGGCCTGTTGGCTCTTGCCAGAGTGTGCAGGTGGGGTCCTGCCTCCTTCCTGTCCCTGGGTTTTTGTGTGTGCAGGTGTTTTTGTTGCTCCCCCCGCCCCCTGGTGGTCGGGGTCCCCCTGAGATGGGGGGGTCTCTGCAGGTGCACTGAGTGCATGTTAATTTGGGTGTGGACAGTATGTTAAATACAAAGAAAATTTGTAAAGATGCATCTTAAAAATAATAAATGCTAGGAAACTTCAGCCAACCTCTGAAATGAACCTATACACAATTGAGAGGGTAATATTTACTGAAAGTCTGTTTATAAGTTTCAGACTACAAATATAAAGGTCACCAAAAATGGTGCAACTAGAAAACAGTACTGAGAAATAGAGCCCTGCGTGGATACACAATTTATATTTGGGATATAAAGCAGATATCCACAGAGCTGCAGGGCTCTAGTGACAACGAATGAGACCAGCTGTGCCACCCCCTGCCCTGCCCACTGGGATGGGCATCAGGCTCACCAGCAGGTGTCCCTGGTCATGCTAGTGTGTGCAAGCGTCTCGCACGCTCCCGGACAGGAGATGCACGCTACTGTGTGGAAAGGAGGAGTGGGCTGGGCACTGGCTTCTGCAAGCGGCGGCCCAACATGCTGCTGCTTTCACCGCGTTATATCCATGGATATAAATTGTGTATCTGCACAGGGCTCTAATGAGAAACTACTACACATCTTGTGAGATCATTCCCTTCTACTTTGTATGCACTCTGTATTCTAATTTCCATTGCCTATCACTCTTTCAGAGTCTCATAAAGGTCTGTATTTTGCTTTGTATTCCATCCACAACTTGACTGAGTATAGCAATAATAAATAAATAATAAAAAAAAGTCAGCTCATTTAGTGGGATAAGCATGCAACTTTTCACCTGTATGATGGGACCCCATAGGGAAATAAAATGACTGAAACCAAGTCACTGTGCTGTGGTGGGGATCAGGAGGGGCCACTACTTTCACATCAGCACAGGAATAGTCACCGTCACTCAAATAATTTCACTTGATTTACCATCGTCATGTTCTTTGTAGAATTATGAAGGGGCACTCCATATACTTTATAACACTCTGATATAGTCATCTTCAACGCACAGTCAGCCTGTGAAACTCCTTTCACACAATGCAGTCAACCTGTGGAACTCCTTTCCCCAGAGGATGTGAAGGCTAAGGCTATAACAGGGTTCAAAAACGAACTAGATAAGTTCATAGAGAATAGGTCCACCAATGGCTATTTGCGAGAATGAACAGGGATGGTGTCCTTAGCCTCTATTTGCCAGAAGCTGGGAGGACTGGGTGGATCACTTGATGATTACCTGTTGTTTTCATTCCTTCTGGGGCATCTGGCATTGGCCATTGTTGGAAGACAGGATACTGAGCTATATGGACCTTCGGTCTGACTCAGTATGGCTGTTCCTATGTGATAATTCATGTGTCAAGAAAAGCTCAGGGCCTGCTTAGTTTTGGACAATCCAAGTATTTTTATGTTTGAAGCACAGTATTGATTTTCCAGCTTGTTATACTGTAAGAGCTTCTTTGTCCTTCATTATGTCTCCAGTGCATATGTGCAGTGTTTCCTTTTGCTCTTTGCAGTCTTATCTATGTCATCTGTTGTTTTGCTTTGGCCTTGAGGTAATGTGACATCACTTATCTGTTCAGATTTCTTATTATGTATCACTGCTTATTATCCCCACTTGTTATTTCTTCCACTTTATCCATGTTTTATTCAAGTTCTGAGATTTTTAGTATTGACTTCTTCCAAAAGCTTGAGGACCTTTTCCGGCCACTCTGTTGCCAAATAAGGATGTGTGTCTTAGGCTACTGTTGGGAAGAGGTCTTGTGGCTAAAAATGTGCAGGTTAGCCATCTTTGGCTAATCTACTCTCCGAACTAGGGAGGTGATTCCTTGTGTACAGATACTCCTGCTAGCACGAGTATAAATAGCAGTGTAGCTGTGCTACCATGGATAGCGGCAGCAGAGGCATAGCTGAGCCGTGCCCAGCACAAACCTATGATACAGCCCTTGACTTATCTCTTGTACAGATTCTCATTGTTCAGAGAATGTTAGGATAATGCAAGAGAAAGGAAACTCTTTTAAATCTTAATTTCTAGCCATTATGCCATGAGCACAAAGTGCTGAAGGGAAACACATCTTAGTTCAGCTCTTTTCTACTTAACATAGTTTTTGTCGTTTTAAATAAAAGACCAAATTGAGGAAAGAATTCTCATGAGAGTGCATTTTGTAGGAGTTGACCTATCGCTCAACATCTCAGCTGCTGCTGCTCCAGTTAAGAGTGAAGGTAGCTTCCTGTTATCAATTGGATATTCAAACACCTTCAGATTTGAAAACAAACAAAAAAACCAAAACAGAACATTAAGTTATGGTTTTTATGTGCATTCCATGGCCAAAGTGCATGGTGCAAATATAAACCGAAGGGAAATTGCCATTGAATAGATATGGTAGGATTCTATTGGAAATATGTATGTCCATGCATTACAAAGTTGAATGAAATTCTAGTTTTCATAGGGGATTGTGGAATATGATCTGTGAAGCTGCTTAAGAAGGGAGGCAAAAAGATCCCGCTCTTTTTAATATGATATGGAAGAGTGTATCTGAAATGAAACAATGGCTTGTGACTAATTTTTTTTAAAACTATGCTACAATTGCAAAGCACTGAAAAGTCAGAAAATTATTAAATTAATGTTGTTTGCAGATGAATTTTTGGCATCATAGCAGCAGTTAATTCCCAGGTCTCTGTTGTGATGCAAATAAAGAAATAAAACAAAGTTAATTTTGAACTGTAATGGATACTTTAGTTTGGTTTGTGTTTGGCAAAGAATGGAAGTGTAGTTTTTAGTTTTGTACAGGGTATTTACAACCAATGGACAGAACAAAAAAAAATCAACTGCACAAAGCCTTACTTGTTAGTTTTCCTTAATTTCACATTTATTCAGTTAAGCCAAAACAAATAATTAGCTGTTAGCTTTTCATAAATTGGAGTACAGATTATCCATATCTATTGTATATCTGCTCACCAACTTCAGCCAGTTAACAGAAAGCAAGGTATTACTCTAGAATGATTAATGTTAATAATGTGTCAGGCAGATAGAAGACAGCCTGATTTTTATGCTGAGCCTGCAGGGGGGAGAGCAGCCAAAAAAACCTGTGCAGTGTAGTAAATTAAGCAAATATGACAGCAGCAGAAGTGCGAACATAATCGGATTGCTAGATATGATAGTCAGCACTTCTCTGTGATAGGTCAGCAGTGTTATCTTATATGGGTTATCTTACCAAGTTTGCATGTCTGTGCATTCATCAAAGTAATATTTAACGTTAGGGACATATTTCTACACTTTCCACCCAAAGACTGAATATAACCATTTAGAAGGATAATCTAGGATATCCCTGTGTTGTAATTAGTTGTGCTGCTTCTGAGAAATAAGATCTCACTAAGTTCAAAATTATGCAAAACCACACAATCTATTCCCTTCTTTCCCCCATCACTAAGCATCATCATCCTCTAGATGTGACATTTGTTATCTGTTTTTGACTCGTGTCAAAAGAAGTTTGAGGAAGCATCGAGGGCATTATGTACTGGTATCTCTGTGAAGTCATGAATATAAACTAGTCCTTAACTTTACAAGCTCTTTCGATTTGCCTTTTGAGTTGCTTGTTCTCCTGATATCGTGGGCTATTAAAGTTGAGGGAATTGAAATAAGTATTATAAATTGACCTACTCCTAATATGTATTTAAATTGCTTTATCAGCCAGGAAACCTGTCATTTATACCCAGAATGAAATTCCAGATGTTTCCTGCTGATTTGTGCTTCTCAGTTGGCTTAAACCTGTGAGTGCTTGTACTGTGTGTATTGTATGCACTCAGATGAAGCTTAGGAGGGCAGACAGCTTTACACAGCTCATCTGATTTTGCTTTTTGAGCTAAGGACTGGTTTTAGATTAGTAACTCTTCAGGGACACTGGTACTAGACTAAGTGAGTTCTGAAAAATGAATCATCCTGAGGGATCCACAGCTCCAAAACGTACAGTACGTGAACAGTGCTCAAGCACAAAATTACATAGTACCTCAGGTTAATGAAACACTGAATAGGAAGATCAGTAGTTTCTAAATGGAACAGTTGTTATAAAAATAACGCTATCACATCCTTGTGTTCCCAATTTATTCCTGGTCTGTAACTTGTATCTCAAAATAATTTTGTGTATTTTTTTGTTTTTGTTTTGTTTTTTTCCATGTTTTTCTGCTTCTGACACCTTCCCCATCCATAAGGATTCTGGAATAAGAACTTCCTGGAAATTTCGATGATCATGTTTGAGGCAGAATAAAATACAGCATGCCCATCTGTAGATACAGTATATTTGCTTTGTAGCATTGAGAAAAGAAAAGTGCCGCCATTAGTAAATTCAGCATATAATGGTCAAACACACAGGATACAGAATTACAGCATCAAAGTGCCACTTTTAAAGAATCGCACGTCTGACAGCTCTGGCACTTCAGTGATGATGATGATGATTGGTGGCATTGTACAGACACCATTGTGAACCAAATAATCCATTGTTTCATTTGGGTTAAATTAGTGCTCACTAATGGGATAGTTCAATATTTGGACTGTTCAACAAAATATCAGTATTCAAGCAGAACAGGCTATGTAATGACATCAGCAGACAATATAGCAACTGATTCAATCTAACCAAACACCTGTCAGTGGAAAATAACTTTTTTTTTCTCAGAAACACACTGGGATGCTGGGGTACTTCAGAGAGTTAATCTTCAGTTTGTTACATTGTGATGATAAAAGATGTCACTTTTACTGATTCATCTTCTGTTTTGTCACTCACAGGCTGTTCTGGAGACTATTAGGAATCTGATGAACACAGACTGTGTGGTTCCTGATTGGTTGCATGACATCATCCTTGGATATGGAGACCCAAGCAGCGCTCATTATTCAAAAATGCCAAATCAGATTGCTTCTCTGGATTTTAATGACACCTTCCTCTCCATTGATCATTTAAAAGCCAGTTTTCCTGGATATAACATAAAAGTAACTGTTGACAATCCAGCTCTACAGAAACCCCCTTTCAGGTGATCTAAGAATCTCAGATGTACTTGGTCTCAGACAGTCTGAACAGATAATTCTCCAATTAAACCATGGTATAAATCTAAGTCATTTCAGTTTTATTCCTAAAAAGTACCATACTGAAGCTGGTACTGGAAAAGTAAGTCAGTTTAGTTCAGTGACTCAAGTATGTTCTTTTGCCTGAGAAAATAGCTCATAAGAGCTGCCATTGAAATTTATTATTAATATGTAATATTGCAGTGGCATCCAAAGGTCAAAATTAGGATCAGGATGTCATTGTGCCACACCCTATACAAATGCGTATGAAAACATTGTCCCTGACCCAAACAATTGACAGTCTATAGGGGAAAGTGATATATGAAGGGTGGGGTTACAATCTGTGTGTGTGTGTGTGTGTGTGTATAATATAGCTTTTACATTTGACATCTTTTCTATCATAAATATAAAAAGTGTCAACTCCTTCCCATCTGTCAGTCTAGCTATCATTTAATTAGATATGTGTTTTGGCAGACATGGGTCTTGAAGATGTGAAGTGGGGGAGAAAGACAGTACCTTATGGATCTGTAGTGGGCAATGTAGAATAAGGCACCCAGACTACTTTATTATTTATTTGTATTGTGGTCGTGGCTGGGAGCCTCAGTCAAGGATCCAGGGCCCCATTGTGCTAGGCACTATACACACACAAAATGATAATTCCTGGCTCGAAAACCTTACAATCTAAGTATAAGGTGATGGAATAAGTTGGGGAGAAAGGGAGGTGCAATATAATAATGGGACAATATATGTGTGAGAAACTATATACAACCAGTGGGTGAGGTGCAAGATGATATGTTCCAACACAGTGATTCTCAAACTTTTGTACTGGTGACCCCTTTCACATAGCAAGCCTCTGAGTGCGACCCTCCCCCCCATACATTAAAAACACTTTTTAATATATTTAACACCATTATAAATGTTGGAGGCAAAGCGGGGCTTGGGGTGGAGGCTGACAGTTCACGACCCACCCACATAATAATCTCACGATCTCCTGAGGGCCCGACCCCTAGTTTGAGAACCTCTGTTCTAACATCAAGAAATTGCATTCTGTAGTTTCATTCCAATAAATCTCAAAATGCCATGTAACCTTTATTTTTAATTTCTCCTGGGAAATGAATTGTAAGGATTTCCTGTCTTTAGCGGAATATAAGTCATTAAAGTCTTTCAAAATGCTGCTTCATCTGTAACATCTGATGATAGATGTGTAGTCCCTACACAAAGAGAAGATGAGAGCACTTATTGCCTATCAGATTTTTCCTTTGATTTACACAGCCCTTGCCACAAAAAGAAGCCCTCCATCTTAATTTATAGCCCCATTACATTGTAAAGATATTTCTTACTAATATGCTGTACCATGAAGCGGTGTCTGTCACAATATAATATTAAATGGAATTGGAGGATGCAGGAGCTCTTTGTGTCATAAAAATAATGTAGGCGATCTGCAAAGGAAACACTACTACAAGGAGTGAGGTATCACCAATGTTTACAGAAGAGTCCATTGCTTCTGTCTGTAGAGTGTCTATTATTTTCTATCATAAATTTATATTTATATTGACCCCCACCTACATCTCTGCTCCCCCACTCCCTCTGTGCTATTCCATACTATCTCACCTTACTGTTTGTTCATATCTCTTTTTCCAATTCTCTATCTTCTACCCCATGTGTCTTATGACTAGAACACTTTCCCTGTCCTCATTTGCCAAGTACACGTTCTCTCCACCTCTATATTACTCCTTAAAACTAACCTCTTCAACCAAATCCTTTTGTGCCTCATCAATAATCCCACATTTTCTCTCTCCTGGATTGTTGTCCTATTGTCTTGTCTTGAGTAGAGCTGGCCGAAACTCAGGTTTTGGTTCAGGAGAAGTTTTGGTATTTCCAGATTTGTTTTTGGTTCAAATTTGGAACCAAAGCAAAATTTCTTGGCAAACCAGAGATGCCTGAAAAATTGGTTTTGGAAACACCAAAATACTGTGTTCCTGAGACCAACTGTATGAAATTTACATTCGTGTCAATTTCCTGATTGCTACTTCCTGAATAGTAGCCATGAAATTGAAAAGAATGTCATTTTCATTCTGCTGGCACTTTCAGGGCTGCTAGGCTCCCTGCTTGAACCAGAGATTCCAGAGTCCCTGCTGTGGAGCTAGGAGCCTAGAAGTTTTAGGACTGGCTCCCAGGGTCTGGGGCCATGTGGACTGCCCTGTGTTGAGTATCCCAGGGCTTTCAGGCTTCCGGGCCAGCTGGCTGCACAGGTTGTCCTACTCCCAAGTAGGGAATAGACTTGGTGAAACATTTTACTCCAATGAATCAGCATTTTCCAGCCCGTTCTAGTCTGGAGTTTTGTCTTACGATTGTAAGATCTTTGGGAAATGGAATAGCTTATTTATGTATATAAAGTGCCATGTCACTTGATGGTGCTCTAAAAATGTATATGAAAGAGTATCTTACCTACTTGTGAAGGAAATGAAGTTGAAACTTTACAAATATGTTTTACAGGATAACTTTCCCACTAAGGGGAGGAAAAGGGAAGAAACGGAAAGAAGAGGATGAGAATGAAGAAAAGACTGAAGAAGCTAAAACATTAATTGTGGAACCTCATGTTATTCCCAACAGGGGACCATATCCATACAATCAACCCAAACGGTAATATTGTTATAACTTTGTGCCTGTGCAATACATAAGTAACAATCCAGTGTCTGGGAGACCAAAATTTTATTGTAGGTTGCAAATGAATTTCCACATTGGTTTGGTTACATAATCCGGAATAATTTCTGCTTATAAAACAATCAGAGGATATTTATTCTATATTTATTTATTTATTTATTTATTTCAGTGGGTAGTAGAAGTGAGCTAGACTGAATTAAGGCCGCTTTAATTGTGAATGAATGTCCACAGGAGTTTAATGCATTTTAGCTAATCCACTTTAAATTCAGACCTTTAATTAATTTGGATTAATTTTTTTGAGTGTCCCACATAGACAGTCCCTTAAACACCTTTTTTATATTTTCTGCATTTACTGAACCTATTTTTGTTCGTTACAGCAATACTATTCAATTTACTCATACTCAGATTGAGGCTATACGTGCAGGAATGCAACCTGGGCTGACTATGGTAAGGACAATAATAATAAAGAGTTATTACTGTATTTCTTGTTGAAAATTATGCTGTTTAAGTTTAGGAGAGGTTCTCTGAAGTGCGGGCAACTTGCATTTTCTATGTCTACTAAGATTGTGTTTTGTGTTTTCTTCCTACCAGCAGATAAAGAAAAGGAAACACCCAATAACATCCTCTCCCTTAAACAAAAAGCAAACAAACGAAAAAAACCTCTGAATAGAATTCTGTCCTGTGTTCCAGTGGTTGGGGAGTCTTTCTGGATCACTGAATTGACATGCGTGTGTGTGTTTGCTGGGGGAGGGGGATTACTAATTTTAGAGTACAGTGATTCTGTGCTAAATTTGTGAATGTTTTGGTTGTATTTACAGTAATTGCAATATCTTGGGCCTGATGCAGTACCCACTGCATGCAGTGAAAGCCTTTCTGTTGACTTCAGTGAGCTTCAGTCAGGCCCCTCAGGAGAATTTCAGTTCCTCACTTCCAAAACTGAGGACATAATCTATAGTATTGAACTTGATTTTGCTTGAATGTAGTCATGACCAGTGAAGGGTTTACAGGGGTCACAGTTCTTAAGTAAATTTTCTGCTCATAAGTGTCTTTCGCCAGCCAGCTGTTGTCTTTCCTTAAATTAACTACTCCGAATACCTCACTGACTCTTCTTTCTCCACACCACTGTTCAACAAGGAGATAGAGTGTCTAGACACTCAATGCTGCTTTTTGAAATTAGGCCTCATGCTACCTTTGCTTTCCTCTCCATCTCTTCTTATGTAGCACACAAACACAGAGGAAGGAAAGAAAATGAAACTTTACTTATTAATTACTTTTCTTCGAGTGTTTGCTCTTGTCGATTCCATTCTAGGTGTGTGCACGGTCGTCAGAGTTTTTTGTCTTAGCGGTATCCGTAGGGTCGGCAGTGGCGCCCCCTTGAGAGCAGCATTCAAATGTCAGTATATCAGGCACCGTCATCCATATGCCCTTTCAGTCCCTTCTTATCACCTGTGGTGGTTAGTCGGAGCGCTTTTCCTTGCATAGCCACGGGCTAGCGGTTTTTCGTCTTTACTGACTTCGAGCCTTAAGGCCTTGTAAATAGTTTGTTTATAGTAGTTAGTTTTAAGTACTTGTTAAGTGTAGTTAGAAGTTAGAGTCCCAGGTGAGGCATGCCCCAGTTTCCCGGGTTTAAGCCCTACATGGACTGTAACAGGCCTATGCCTATAAGTGTCCCCCATAGCAGCTGCCTCAAGTGCTTGTGGGAAATCGCACATGAGAAATAAGTTCTGTATTTGTAAAAACTTTCAGCCCCGCACGCAGAAAGAGCGGGCTATTCGTTTACAGGCTCTCCTCATGGAGTCCGCCCTTCGTCCGGCTTCCGTGCTGTCCCGCCAGGACTTGCCAAGTATCGTTCCACGTCGCCAGTGCCCAAAAAGAAGGTGAGAAAGCATGGCTCCCCGGCACCAAGCAAGAAGGGCCATGGGTCATCAGGCAAGGGACACACTTCGGGCCACTCAGGAGCCACTCGTTCGTGCTTCCCCAGTCGGGGCCCTTAGCCCCCTTAAAAGGTCCACCACTGACTCCCGGGAGTGGCATGGGACCTAAACCCCTGACGTCACCAACACCTTCACAAGTTGCCCCGGTGCCGAGAGAGCAGAGGCCTCCGCCTGCGCCGCTAACGCAGCAGGTGCCGCAGGTATCCGCAAAGGCTCACCACAAGGGCAAGCCAGCCACTAAGACCCCTCAAGGCAGTGGAGCACCACCGATCCTCTGAGACAAAGCAGCGCTCCGCCTCCGCACCGCAGATCACCGGAGTCACAGCCCAAATCCTCTGGGGCTTGTCCTGGGTCACTGCGATCGCGGTCCCCGCCGTATCAACGTGGATCGCCTAGAGGGGGACACTGTTCTCCGTACTACTGGCACCGTTAGCCCTCCCGCTGGTCATCCTCTCGGCCCAGGTCCTGGTCGCTTACCCTGTGGGTGTGCTCTCCATCATGTCTCCAGTCCCCCCAGCACCGGTCCCCTCGATACTGGCACTGATCCCCTTGTTACCTGGGGTTGTCAGAATCCCCAACAGGGGCAACTTAACTATTTCACTCCTGGCTGTGTAAGGAATAAATCAACAGGAACTCAGCAATTCTGTCTGATGAAGGAGTACTGCAAGTAAGCATGCTCTTGTCTGACACTGCAGTTTATTAGATTTAAGCACACGCAGACATAAGCAATAGGTTTAAAATATCCCAGATGTTTGCCTATATTCTGAGATGGTATTGAGTAATCAATGACAGGTCAGCGCTAGCCAAACACCTCCCTGTTGGGGAGTGAAGATGTCCGGAAAAGGTCTCTCCCAGGATGAGTCCCAAGGACTGCTCCCAAACACGCTTTATTATCTAAACTTTTTATAACTAACTTCTACAAAACACATAGGTCATAATGACCCCTACTAAATCATCACTTTTCTTATCTTTCAATAATCTTTTACTATCAGAGGCATCTAGACTCAAGGCTGTCCATCCACATATTTTCTTTCACTCTATTTACTTTTTCTTCCCCTCCTCCCATACTGATTAGCAAAACTGCCAGTAGTTATGACCTTGTTTCTGAAATCCTGTCTCCAAATTAACCTTTAACTATGTGGTGTTCTATTTCATTAATTCATAGTGGCTGAGTGCACATAATATGGTTGCAATTAGCTTGATCACATTCTGGGGTATATATACCCCTCAAATCCAGGTCAACAGCCTCACTCTGGGCACTGGTCTCCAACAGCGATGGTCAGCAGGCAGACTCAGGCATCGACTGCCCCACTGTGGTCACCGGAAGGGGATTCCTCCAGCACGGAAGGGCAGTTCAGCTCCTCACCTAGACTCTACCGGCGCGAATGGGCACCTGAGGCCGCATCAACGGCACCGCCTTGGCAGCACGGCCAGTGGCCAGCACAATGGCCTTATTGGAGTGCGTGGGGAGTGCCGGTCATGACAATGCCCCCTTCGCACCGTTCATCTGCGCCACCTCGGTGCAACAGCTGGTGGCACCGACGGCACCAGGCTTGGTGCATGAGGCGCGCTCATAGGTCAAGGTAGAGGAGACTACATCCATCTGTAAGCCTCCCTCCCCCATGGGGGAAGACGCCCCAGGGCCTCTCCCGGTAGTACAGTCATCATCTTCATCCCCAGACAAGGTGGTTGTGGGGCCCTTGAGGGCTAGCCTGCCGGACGATTTTAAAGAACGTCAGGCCCTACTTTGACAGGTGGCCAAGAACTTGGGCCTGGAGGTGGAGGAAATGGCTGAGCAGGCAAACACCTTGTTTAATGTCCTGTCAGCTTTACCCCAGTCTGTGTTGCACTACCAGTGCATGACGGTGTCCTCAAAATTGCCAAGGCCCTCTAGCAAACTCCTTCATCCATCCCTCCCACCTCTAAAAGGGCCGAAAAGAAATACTTTGTCCCGACCAAAGGGTTTGAGTACTTTTACACCCACCCTCTCCCAGGCTCGCTGGTGGTCTCTGCAGCCAATGAAAAAGATAAACAAGGGCATACCAGCTCGACTTCCAAAAATAAAGTGGCCAAAAGATTGGACCTGTTTGGGAGGAAAATTTATTCAACTGCCAGCATACAATCCCAGGTGGCGAGCCATCAGGCACTCCTAGGGAGATACAATTTCAGTTTATGGGACTCCCTCCGTAAGTTCAAGGAGTCCCTCCCGCATGGTTTGGCCCAGTATGCGAGGTTGCATGGGTTAAAAGACACTGATGCTACCTTTCACTCATTGGGCATGTGTACGCCGCAGTCTGCAAGAAAGCAGTTCGGCCGCCAAGACCTTGGCAGCCTCGTCCAGGGTCTGCAAGGAGAAGGGACAGGGATGTTAGTTTCAACCGCCGCTGCCCTTCCTCCTACCGCTCACTTGCGCAGCCTGGCCCGGCAAAGCAGCTGGGGGCCAGAAACACTTGCTTTGAAGGTGTGGTTAAGAGCGATGCCCCAGTCACCTCCCAGGATCCAGCCCATTCTTTCCTCAACCGTCTTCATTCCTTTCCATTTGGCCTGCTCGCTGGTCACTGCTGGGTGCTGAAGATAGTGTCTCGAGGCTACACCCTGCAGTTTTTGGCTGCCCTCCCTCCCTCCCTCACCCCACCCTCTTTCCTGTCCCTCTTCAGGGACCTTTCTCACAAGCAAGTCCTCATTCAAGAGGTTGAGAACCTCCTGCACACGGTGGCCGTGGAGGAGGTCCCTTGGCACATGACAGGAAAGGGATTCTACTCCTGTTATTTCCTAATCCCAAAAGCAAAAGAGGGCCTAAGACCCATTCTGGACCTGCAATGCCTCAACAAGTCTCTCAGGAAGTTGAATTTTTGCATGGTCTCCCTGGCCTCCATCATCCACTCCTTGGATCTGGGAGACTGGTACGCCGCCCTCGACTTGAAGGACACTTATTTCCATATTTCCATGTTCCAAGGTCACAGACATTTCCTCCATTTCATAGTGGGCCTGCCAGGCTTTCTTGCCTCACCTGAAAGGCAAGGTGGTGCAGGTCCTCATGGACAAAACTGCTACAATGTATTACATCAACAGGCAGGGTGGAGCGACGTCAGATTCATTGTAAAAGGAACTGGAGATGCATCAGTCACACTGCCCTTTATACTCTTGGTTTGGAGCATGAGGAGAACAACTGTGCACGTGCAGACCAGTGGATACTACTAAAAATCTCTGGACTCGGGTGCATGGTGCCCTTGTGTGGAATACAGATAGGGACCATACATCTTGAAGAATCTCCAGATACAGTTAAGTTCATTTTCATGGACTGATTTTGCAGTCTTTACTCACATAAGTAGGCCCACTGAAATCAGTGGAGCTACTCACCCAAGTAAAGGCTGTAGGATTGGTTAACAACTTAGTTTGCAGTAAGACGAATGACAACCCTGTGAATGATGATAAATAAATGGCTTATCGTTAGACTATATCTGCAGTTCCTGAGGGATTCTTTTAAAATGAAAAAAGACATTTTCCATGTCACATAGTTTTTGGGCGACAGTAAAATTCACTAGTGATAAGTGATTAAAAATTGCTTAGTTAATAATGACTTTTTCTGGAACAAGCCCATTGATTTGAACTGCTGGCTTTTTAATAATTATAGCGTTTGGCTAAGAATACACACATTTGTGTATGGGGAGTCTCCTTTCATACCAGTATTCCCTACTTGTCAGCTGGAAAGATGACTAGTAAATTAAAATCTTTATTGCCATTTTGTAATATATAATCAACACATAAAATACATGGGGGGAAAAACTCTAGGTGATGTAGCTCTTTGTTTCAATCTTGTTTTTTTAAATCTAGTATTATGCGCTGTTAATTAATATAATTTAATCTTTGATGAATCAGTAAGAATAACTTTTCCAATATAAGCACAATGTATTATGAAGTACCATCTGCATATTTTTATTTGAAGGCTTTTAGGGATATATTGTAGTACCTGATAGTGTTTTAGTTCCAGCAGTCCATAAGGAAAAAAATAACTACTGATAGAAATCGTGTAAAGTTTTGGCTATATTTTGCTAATCACTTATTTTCAGTTTAAAAATATCTTCTCTGATTTCAGAGAGCATTCTCTTAGACATAATGGGAAAAATGACACTTAAAATGAGCATTTCTTAAATAACAAGCCTCTTGCAATTTTTACTTGCTTGAGCCCACAAGATCTTTTTTTGTTTTTGTTTTTTGGCAGCTGTTTGAGTCTGTCTCTTTCCAATTCGTTTTACAGTGTGAACCCATATTTTCATTCCCGTTATGATAAATAAGATGAACCGCTGTTGAGTATATTGTGCTTATTTATGGTAATGAGGTGTGATCCTGCTGTCCTTATATGAGGAGTCCAAATTACATGTCCATAGGACTGCTTATCTGAAGGAGGCAAGCAGGACTTGGCCCGTATTGGTTGAAATGTCATATGTAGGTTCTTGTGACATTGTAATCTGATGTGTGCTGTATTTCTTAACTCTCTTCAAAATACTACAATTTGAGATTGTCCATAATATTTAGAAACCTTACTCAAGTTGGATTTTTGCTTATATTTAAAATGTTAGGTGTAGAGAAAGTTAGTTTGCTTCAGTACATAGGGGTGAATCTGATGGCTCCAGGATGCAAATGTGAGGTGCTCAGTCTCCACAGAACTCTTCCAGAGTATTCCTCACATTAGCTCCCTCGGGTTCAAGGAAAGCATTTGGCAGCTCTACTGAGTTTGGGTATGTAAAGTAAATTAAAATATATTTGTGACAGATGTGAATATAAGAACCTGGATAGACAGAGACAGATGGTTTAACTGCTTTTAAATACATATGTTTCAAAAAGCAATGATATTAAGGATAATGCAGCTACATCAATGGTAACTAATTCACGTGAATAAAAATGAAAATACTGTATTTATAATCATAAATAGGCAGCATGGAGTGAAATATAATGTCTGAATTTCAAAACCAAACTTTTAATATGAAGAATTGTAACTGAGATGCAGAGTTATAATGTATTTATTAATGTTAAATTCTGTGCAGTTTCTTATAAATGTATTAATCTCAGATATATTGATAATGTCACCAGGGACAGTATTAGATTTTGCAGGGACCTACAGGTCTGTCGCATCTTACGCGCATTTAACATGCGCGATTTCAGCTTTACGCGGTCGACAAAAACAAAAAAAAAGAGAAAAAATAACAATTTTAAAACTGTACCTGTAGTGCAGCGATTCCGCCCACCATTACACTCAATGTAATTTTGACTATACGCGATTTTCGCTTTACACGCTGACTGCGGAACGTAACCCCAGAATAAGATGCAACAGACCTGTATTGTAAATTAAAAGGGCAGGGCCTCATCAAGCTAGCACCCAACCTATGAATCTGTCCCACTCCTCCTTTCTTATCCATGATATTTAAGTCTCTGCTCTTTCTTGCCTTTCTGTGTTGCCCCATGTCTCACTAGTGTTTGAGGTTCCCCAGCTTCTTGCTACATGTATGAGGAAGTTTCAGTGACAGCCAGTGCTTAATTTGTAATGAAAGAGGTGCCGGGGTGCAAGCAATTTTTTTACATTTATAACTGATGCAGCAAGCACAGTGGTGCTGGAGCAATGAACTGCCAACCCTAGAGATGCCAGGGCTCAGCCCTGGCACGCCCTGGCACAAATTAAGCAGTGGTCACAGCCTACTGGTTTCAGATTGTGCACCACGGAATCAGAGTCAGGAGTTTGTCTATACGGTCAGGTATATTCCAATTGCACAGGATTCTGCATTAGCACAGGGCTAAATTTTCCACTGTATCTTGTTGTATTTATGTCTGGAGTCCACAGAAACAAGTAACAAATTACACACAATTGACAATGAATGGAGCAATTTAGAGTAGAATTTTGTCATCAGCTTCCTAAGTCAATGCTTTGTCAAAATAAAGATACTTCCTGGCAAACCATCTTGTTCTACCCAACTCATAACTTCTTATTCTGCCAACTGTATAGTTGTCATATGTTACAAATTACTTCACATCTATACTGGTTCTTTTTTCATTTTGTAGGTAGTGGGCCCACCTGGTACAGGTAAAACTGATGTGGCTGTGCAGATAATATCCAATCTCTATCATAATTTCCCAGAACAGAGAACCCTGATAGTTACACATTCCAACCAGGTAAATGAACAACTTCTGTATGACACCTTCTTGTACTGCTCTATTTTATGTGGTTTGAATAGTACAGTTATTTCCATTGATGTGGACTTGAACAGGTTTGTGTGGAGTCTTAAACTAGATAAAAACAGATTTGGAAATTACAGTGAAATCAAAATTTAAAACGTTCTGATGTATGTTATCAGATGCATTTTCTGTTTAGGACATTTAAGTGATTAGGGTGGAAATCCAGAAAGTTACATATTGTTCTCCTATTAAATGTATGGGACTTTTCTGTTTCTGCTATATCTGAAATACCTATGATAGCCCCAGTCGCCCTATCGGGACTACAGAATAACATCTCAATTTTGCACTTACCACTGAACCACCATCCCAGTCCAACTTCCTTTGACAAGCCAGATACTATGGGCTTTCAGATATCAGGCAAAATGCACTAGTGTTACTAAATTAATATAAAATTCATCTAGCTATACCAGTGCAAACCCAAACATAGACACACTTAAATCAGTTTAATCCTTATTTAAGTCAGTTTAGGTTAATTTGGGCAAAGCTAAACTCATTTAAGTGTGTCTATATTAAGGTTTGCACTGTGTGACTAGATCAGTTTAGTTACACATGTGCAGCTTTTTGGATAGAATCCAGGCCTATAACACTTGTGTCTTGTCTTTCACATACAGACACGACACAACATCTCCCTACATCCACCATCTCATCACAGGCCATAGAGACCTAATTACCTTTCCTATTATTATGTAGTCAAGAAATCTAATTGTCTCCCTCATCTGTTCATCTTCCAAATGTGATCAGGAAAACCTACCACTATAGCAGTCCAGAGATGCACCTTTAACCCATCCACCGTGTGTGTGTGTGTGTGTGTGTGTGTGTGTGTGTGTGTGTATAGTTATAGTTAGTTATTCATCACTGGCCATAGACTACACCATACACCCTTGCATTTCTTATCATTTTCTTAAAGTCAGAAAGTGTCCTTAGGCCCTACTTAGCATCCTCCTCTCACTTCAGGCATTATAAAACCACCAATTCTGCTTGCCCCTTTGCTCAGATCAGTCATTAGGCTGTGTAACATTATCATCATCTGGGGGAGTTCAGCCATTCTTAGTACATACCTCCCAGTCTCTCTAAGTAACTTTCTCCACATCCCACTTCACTCCTCTACTGGCATTCTAATTGGCACAACAAGAGAGCAACTACTTCTGCATCTTCCATTAAAACAAATATAAGCAGCCATGCAGTTGACCTATAGCTCTCCCCACCCTTTTGTTGATTGGCTACAATCTGGGATAGTGGTATCCAGGCTGTGTTGGTACAATGGCTTCTGTCTGAAGCAGTCCTGCTTTTGATGAAGCAAAGGGTGATGGGAGAGCTAAGCCTTAGGGAGTTCATTACCTGCATATAGACTAGTGTTTGCAAACTTCTGTATACAGGGATTCCTTTTAGTCATCAGTGAAATGAAGCCATACCTGAGGTGAAAGCCTATGAACAGCACTACTCTATAACTGTTTAAGGCAGAAAGTGAAGTATATTCTATCCAGTTGAAACTACAGGGGAATTTTAGGAAGGCCTGTACAATAAATGGTAAATGGACAAAAATTGGTTTGGGTGTCATTTCTTCATGACTTGTTGCTTTCATAGCAAATAATAATTGGATGCTAAGAAGTCTAGTACTTGAAACAGTTTTGTAAACCGATAGCCAATTTTTTTAAGCAGAGGCTTGAAGTAGAGGTGAATGCGGTTTTTTTTAACTGTGTTTCTATAGCATGTAAAGGCAGCAGTATCAGTAGACTGACTTCTTTTCCTCCCCGAGATTAAGAGCTCTAATTTAAGTGTTACCTTCATGTTTGCTTTGATTCCAGTTCTTACCAAACTAGGCATCCTTTTCTAGCATGCTCAATAGTAAATCTTGAGTTTTCCCTGCAAGAGCCTCTGAACTTCTAAAAACTACCTTCTCCCCTGTTCTTGTCAATCTCTAGGCCTTGAACCAGCTGTTTGAGAAAATCATGGCATTAGACATTGATGAGCGCCACCTCCTGCGTCTCGGTCATGGAGAGGAGGAATTGGAGACAGAGAAAGATTTCAGCAGGTGAGCTGATGGGCAAGAGGAAGGTGCTAATGATAAGCTAATTTGTGTAAACATGGCAAGTGTATGTTTAAACTCCTACTTTCATTGGTAATAAACAAGGGGCAGTTTGCTTAGACTCATGCTTCCTTTCCCATAAAATTATGTCCTAACATAGTGTCACTGCAACTGTAACTTAGGGTATGTCTACACTGCAGTTAAACATCTTTGACCGGTCCATGTCAGCTAACTGGGGCTTGCAGGGCTCAGGCTATGGAGCTGCTTAATTGCCGTACATTCGGGCTCGGGCTGGAGCCTGAGGTCTAGGATCTATGAGGTGGGATGATCCCAGAGCTCAGGCTGCAGCCAGAGCCCAAACATCTACATTGCAGCTAAACAGCCCCTTAGCCCAAGCCCAGGCCAGTTGTGGGTTTTTAATTGCAGTGTAGACATACCCTTAGAGCCCTGAGTGTGGCTTTTATTTTCAGTATAGTTTGTTAGCTAATTCTTCTTTTTTTTTTTTTTTCAATTTTGTAGCCAATTAGGTTAAAAAACTGCACTTTTCTATTTTTATACACACCAAGGCAGTTGTGTATTCACCTGTCTTCATCCAGATGTTTGAACTTGTAAATATATTTTAAGCATGTACACATTTTATGGAGTTTTTATTTAATGAAATGCAAATTGAAGGCTAAAAT
This sequence comes from Terrapene triunguis, assembly GCF_002925995.2. Lineage (NCBI taxonomy): Eukaryota > Metazoa > Chordata > Testudines > Emydidae > Terrapene > Terrapene triunguis. Next base: position 49,212,422 of record NW_020664447.1, read on the forward strand.
AATGCACCCTTTGCAATTTCAAATCTCTTTGCAGCTATTCATGTTATTTTAACTTGCAGTATGCTGAATATTGCATATTATAGAATGGCTGAAATTTCAAACTCAGATGCCTTCTGCTTGTAATTATTTTACAGAATTGCTTACAATAGTTCATTTTAAAGCATTTTTTTAACACCCATTTAAACTAAAGAGCTTGTACTGTAATGGTAAATAATAAATTTTGAAGAATGTGTCCATGATTAACAATTATACATATTTCATAAAGATTTCAGTTCTTCAGCTTAACTTTTGTATAGGCCCTGTTCTTGTAAATACTCTCATGCTTAATTTTAGGTCTGAGTAGTCCCACTGACTTCATTGGAGCTACACATGTTAGTAAATGTTTGTAGGATCAGTGGCTTGCATTGGAAAATAATTGAAGTGAACAAGTACTGGATTATTTTTACAGTATCTTGACTTACCTTACCCACCTTGTGTTTCTGATTATCCTGAGACCAACTTGGCTACAGTAACACTTCAGACAAATATTAACACCCAGTAATTTACATAATACATTAACATTTTCCTCTACAAAATAATCCAAGACTGTTGACCTTCAGGTCTTGCTGCAAAGCTACTGCTCTATGCCTAGGTTTTTGGGGGAGAAAACAATATGCTGAGTAATGCTGTTTGGGGCAGGAGAGAAGGATTTGGGGTGGTTGGTAAAAAGGGGATAGAGAATAAGACTGAGAATATATTATTGCCCTTATATAAATCGATGGTATGCCCACATCTCGAATACTGCGTACAGATATGTTCTCCTCATCTCAAAAAAGATATACTGGCACTAGAAAAGGTTCAGAAAAGGGCAACTAAAATGATTAGGGGTTTGGAACGGGTCCCCTATGAGGAGAGATTAAAGAGGCTAGTACTCTTCAGCTTGGAAAAGAGGAGACTAAGGGGGGATATGATAGAGGTATATAAAATCATGAGTGATGTGGAGAAAGTGGATAAGGAAAAGTTATTTACTTATTCCTATAATACAAGAACTAGGGGTCACCAAATGAAATTAATAGGCAGCAGGTTTAAAACAAATACAAGGAAGTTCTTCTTCACGCAGCGCACAGTCAACTTGTGGAACTCCTTACCTGAGGAGGTTGTGAAGGCTAGGACTATAACAGCGTTTAAAAGAGAACTGGATAAATTCATGGTGGTTAAGTCCATTAATGGCTAAAGCCAGGATGGGTAAGGAATGGTGTCCCTAGCCTCTGTTTGTCAGAGGATGGAGATGGATCGCAGGAGAGAGATCACTTGATCATTACCTGTTAGGTCCACTCCCTCTGGGGCACCTGGCATTGGCCACTGTCGGTAAACAGGATACTGGGCTAGATGGACCTTTGGTCTGACCCAGTACGGCCGTTCTTATGTTCTTATGTTTGTTTTTTTCTGACTGATTACTTTCTGGTGTTTGGGTCGTTCCTGGGTTCATTCTTCATACCAGTACAATTGTCTTTTTAACATATGAAAGGTGGTTATAGCCCTGTGTGAATGCTATTTTACATATTAATTAAACAAAACTAGGCACATGACCTGAATTGTGATGAATCAGAACATTTTTTCTTTTTAGTGAAAAATCTGGTTGTGGCCACTTGTTACTCTGGAGGCTGGATTTTGTTTTTAACACTCCAGAAAGCATATTTGATTATGGCTACTGGAAAAGTAATTTTGTTTCTTCAGTTGTAAAAGAATGCTCGTTTCAGTTCTGTAACTTATAGTATTCAAATTTCCAGCTTCAGCTACCCTGTTTTTTGATAAATAAGAAAATAGAAATAATCATGAGTTCTAGGAGGTTCCATTTTTAGTCATTACGAGAAAAAACTTGCATTTATAAATGTTTTGTTAGGAGCTTTTACTGTCTTTCAAAATTATCCTTTTCTCACATTCAGAAATAATATTTTAAAAGCACACATATGGAAAACTCATTAAGCTCAGTAACACATTTTTGTTTTGACCTTTAGGGGGTGTTGTCAATATAATTGGGTGGGAGGGGAAAAAGTTAAAATAGTATCACATACTATTGTCACCCCTGATTTCCTATGCCATTTGTTATGGTTTTAGTCACATTTTCTTATTTTTGTTTAATTTTTTTCTCTCCCATTGTTGTGTGAAAGACTTAAACAAACTGGGAAAACTGACTGTGCAAAGGAAACAATTCTGGGTTTGAATTGGGTAAAATGAACACTCTGAGCACAGACAGAAGGTATCCCTCTTACCCCCGCAAGTGGGTCCAATCACCTGTCTAGAGTGCGGCCATTAGAGGATGGACACAGAAGTGCTTCTAAGAATGCTGGGGCTGCATTATGTAAGGATCACCACAGAGAGCTTTGGTGTTCACATAAGGAAGCATGGTTTGTGTGAGTGAGACTCGGGAATTACTGGTGAAATTTCTAGTTCTGCCACAGACTTCCTGTATGACTCTGGGCAGGTTGCTGAATCTCTCTTCCTCCGTTCCCCACATGTAAAATTTGGATAATTCTTCCCTTCCTCACAGGAATATGTTTGAGGCACTTCACTAATGTTTGAGGCACTTTGATTCTGTGGTGAGAGGGGGCATAGAAGTACTATCTAGATATATAGTAACAGTTGGCAGGTAGCAGTTTTTTGTTCTGTTTTTATTGGTAACTAGAAAAGGCCAGTGCTTGTTCTGTGTAGTTATTTTTGCGACATCCAAGTGTTGGCATTCAGCAAAATTCATTTCAGCTGAGAAAGAAACTCAGAATACATAATTCTTTGCATCACATTTCATCCATTCTGTAGGTATGGAAGAGTTAATTATGTCCTGGGTCGAAGACTAGAGCTTCTACGGGAGGTTGGACGATTACAAGAGAGCCTGGGAGTCCCAGGAGATGTTTCTTATACTTGTGAAACAGCTGGCCACTTCTTCTTATACCAAGTAAGAGATTAAATATTTTTCCAAAGAGCAGATTTGGACCTCCCTATGTTATAAAGCACAATGTGGATGTTGGAGTGAATTTCTCAGAATTGAGTCTAAAGAAATGGTTTTGTTTGGTGGCTCAAAATGTAGACCGCAACTGAAGCTATAATTATAATGTTACTTGTTTGTGTTGCTATTGTTTTTAACTCTGTGCCTAATGACTCAAATTGAAAGGCCAGCATTCTTGCTTTTTTGTACAACTATTGGCAACGTTTCTGATCTGGATTTTCCTCTTCAGATATGACAATCTCAGCAAATTTCTTCATGCTCTTGATGATAGATCTCAAGGCAGTTAACTCGCTTTTGCTTTTGTTAGATAACTAAATGAAGGAAAACAAAGGGTACACACAACTGGAAATTCACTTTACATTTGATTTTTATGCTAGAGTACAACATCAAAATAGTAATTTATCTGTTTCAGAGATAGTTTAGTCTTACGAAAGAAATGCAATTTCTCTCCTTTGAATATATTTGTAAATTATTTTTATGAAATTATGTTGAAAACCAAATATAAACCTGTGATTTTTATGCAAATATGTACTAAATAAAAATAGGGAGCCTAAGGTTTAAAAAAAGCCTGTTGAATAGAAAAATATATACACCATCATGACACCTTTGTTTTTTTGCAGGTAATGTCTCGTTGGGAGGAGTATATTAGCAAAGTGAAAGTTAAAGGTGGCAAGCTTCCTGATGTTGCAGATGTCTCTAGTTTCTTCCCTTTTCACCAGTATTTTGCAAATGCCCCTCAACCAATTTTTAAAGGCAAATCTTATGAAGAGGACATGGAAATTGCTGAAGGGTGTTTCAGACATATTAAGAAAATATTCACTCAACTTGAGGTAAGATTTGTAAAATTTCAGTTTACTGGAATTTTTTTAATTATTTATTTGAGTGGGCATTTTTTAAACCAGATAGTATAAAAGGAAATCTAGACCAGTGGTTCTCAACCAGGGGTATGCGTACATCTGGGGGTACGCAGAGGTCTTCCAGGGAGTACATCAACTCCTCTAAATATTTGTCTAGTTTTACAACAGGCTTCATAAAAGGGACTAGCAAAGTCAGTACAAACTAAAATTTTATACAATGACTTTTTTATACTGTATAATACTATACATTGAAATGTAAGTACAATATTTATATTCAAATTGATTTATTTTATAATTATATGGTAAAAATGAGAAAGTAAGCAATTTTTTAATAGCATGCTGTGACACTTGTATATTTATGTCTGATTTTGTAAGCAAGTAGTTTTTAAATGAGGTGAAACTTGGGGATACGCAAGCCAAATCAGACTTCTGAAAGGGGTACAGTAGTCTAAGAATGTTTGAGAGTCACTGATCTAGTCAGTGTATTTGGTGACTTTAAAACTATCTGAGCCTAATTTTCTAATCTCTAAATTTGATCCCGTGAAGCAATAAAAAACAATGATCAAAAAAAGAGGGAACAGTTGAAAGCAAGTTGTTTCTAAAAATGAATGTGTCCTCAGACTATCAGGCAATTTTGTATGTGTGTAAGTTTCAATTTGCAGACACAAATAGGTGTTCCAGTTTTTTGTGGGTGTATTTTTACAGGTCCTTTTGAAATTTTGTTTATATTTCACAGCTATGTTTTGTTAGAGCTAAGAAATTAAGACATGAAATTGTTGTAGACTAGTACTTTTTACCTAGATCTTTTTTGGTTAAGAATGGAAGGAGTAAAGTCAGATAGCTTTTGAGTGCATAGTTCTGTTGTAAGCAATATCATTTTGTATTCTCATTCTTGAGTGCTTTTTTCTCTTCCTGTAGGAATTCAGGGCATTTGAACTCCTCCGCAGTGGCCTGGATAGATCCAAATACCTCTTGGTGAAAGAAGCAAAGATCATTGCAATGACTTGTACTCATGCGGCCTTGAAACGACATGACCTGGTTGAATTAGGCTTCAAGGTAATGATTCCAATAATGGCAATATGCTAATCTAAAATATTTTCCTGCATTAAAATCCTATATTGTAAACATAGACTTTATGTTGACTCACTGCAATTTTTAATCTGTTAAATTACCTAGTTTTCCTTTTAATGAAAAATAATCAATATAAGTACAAGTTGAGATCCTTTAAGGTATTTTGAGTATTGAAAGGCATAAAGATGTTAATTTGAATATTGCTTGCATATATGAAACTGTGTGCTTGTTTGTATGTGGTCATGGCTTGTTTGTATGTGGTCATGACTTGTTTTCTTACTATTTATGCATTCCATAAATGTATATCATTCTGTTTGAAGACATTGTAAATTTCTGCAGTAGTAGACTAATGTGATAAATTAGTGACGTGATTGCATGCCAAGATAAAAGCAGGTGGAGAGCTGAAATAAATAAGACCCTATTAACATGTTGCTTAGCTAAATAATGAACAATTTGAAGAAGAGGCTCATGTAGCAGCACTTGCTTATTCCATTGAAGAGTGTAAATATCAGTGCTGCATTTTCACTTAGGTTTGGTCAGCACACAGTTTTTATATTGGTATAGCTATTTCAGTTAAAGAGAGAATAAATTATAGACCAAAATTGGTTTACTTAAAAAAATGTTAGCTTGATTTTGGAGTTTGGTCCTTCTTCCAAGGCAGGCAGATCTGTTTGGAGGTGAAACTGGGCAGGACTGTCCTCCCCACCTCCAAACTAGATATGGCTATTATGTGGGTAATGGAATGGAGCAGGATAAACAGAAGAAATGGAGTTGTTTGTCTCCCTGGTGAATCTGTCTTCATCAGCAAGTCTTCCCCCCCTTTCCAGCCAGTGGATCTTCAGAAGTATGAATGGAAGAAGGAGCTTAGGGCTTATTCCTCGAACAAGAAAGAAAAAGAGAAAATAAGATAGGGACCCAATGCAAAGTAAATCAAAAACTTAATATAACAAGATTGGTATTCAACTTATTCTGTCATTGATACAAGCCATACTTTCCTCTGAAAAGGAAGAAAAGGTAGGCATAGGATTCATTTTATGCTAGAGCCTTGTTGATTGAGTACTGAGTAGAATTATAGGCTGATGCTGATAATGAGATTTTAGACACAGAAGAATACATGTGGACTTATTTATTTAGGTTTTAATGGAGATGTGCCTTCATGCTCATGGATGCTTCTCAGACAGAAATGTTGCTGCTCCTTTGGTACAAGTCTATGAAAAGTTAATTTCAACTGTCTGTATATGTGGTTCTGAAATAACTTCTCCCATCAAAAATGCACTCCAGTTTCTGTTCTTGTTTTATGTTTTTATTGACCAGAATCTTTAATCCCCCCCCTTCTCTCCCCTCTCTTTCAGTATGATAACATCTTAATGGAAGAGTCTGCTCAGATTCTGGAGATAGAAACCTTTATACCTCTCCTCTTGCAGGTGAGAATTTCATTGTAAAATAAATTACTCCTCTCTCAAATCTTGAACAGTATGTTTTTGCTAATGACTGAAAGTGTGATATGCATTCTTGAGAATAGTATTTGCTTGTTATACCCATGATGCCAAAATCATTTAAGTGTATCTGTTTCATCCTCAAAACAGGGCCCAGTACTGAAAGTTCCAGAGTACCTGCAGTTTCCATTGAAGTAGTAGGAGTTTGGAAGAGTTGGCACTTTCAGGATCAGCCTATCAGTTCATAAATTCTCTTCATTATGAGTAGGGCTCCGTGTCTGTCATGGAGGTTGTGGAAGTCACAGATTCCGTGACTTTCCGCAACCTCTGTGACTTCTACAGCGGCCGGTGTGGCTCACCCCAGGGCTGCCCAAGCAGCTGGCTCAAGGGCCACCTGCTCAGGTGGCCGTGGGGACAGCCATATCGGCCACTGCTGGAGCGGCTCTGCAGCCAGCTGCTCGGGCAGCCCCATATCAGCCGCACTGGCTGCTGCTCGAGAGGCCCTGGACAGCTGGCCCCGGGGTCCCCCCAAGCAGTAGCTGGTGCAGCTAGCCCTGTGAACTACCCGAGCAGCAGTCCCAGGGGTGGCTGAAGCAGCCACTGTCAGCGGCCCCCGGCAGTGGCCCTCAGGGCAGCTGGAGCAGCGGCCCCCAGCAGATGGTGTTGCTGGCCCTGACTGCCCCTTACAGCAGTGCCCCTTCCTATCCAAGGTGCAGGTGTCTCAGCCTTCTAGAGAGACAGTGCTCAGTCCATGAGCTCCCAACACCAACTTACCCTGCTCTGCCCTGCAGCTCTCATTGGGCCCTGATTGGCTGCCCCGTGCAGCCTCCCTTTAAGTGGAGGTATTGTCAAAGGTAAAAACTAGGAGCACAATAAGGCTTGCAGAAACCACAGTTGTATTGCTTCTGCAGTTTCCTTTAACTCATAGCCATAATTTCTGAAGTTACATATGATTCTTCCTTTTGCCCTCTGTAATAGAGCATTACTACTTCTGTTGTATCGTCATTGCAGTGGGTCAGATTCATTCTTGGTATAACTCTTATTGTGTTAATGGATAAATTAATCTGGTTATGTTCATTAAACATGAGCAATTTAGCATAAAATATTAAACTCTCCTTTTTTCAGGTCATGGGAGACATTGGAAGGGCAGTAATAGATGCCTTTAGACCTGTGGGCCGCACGCTGCCCGTCAGGGTAATCTGCTGGTGGGCCGCGAGACAGTTTGTTTACATTGACCGTCCGCAGGCACAGCTGCCCGCAGCTCCCAGCTCCCATTGGCCGGGAATGGTGAACCGTGGCCACTGGGAGTTGCAGGCGGCTGTTCCTATGGATGGTCAATGTAAACAAACTGTCTTGCGGCCTGCCAGTGGATTACCCTGACGGGCCGCATGCGGCCCGTGGGCCTCAAGTTGCCCACCGCTGCTTTAGACTAACATTTCATTTGCAGTTCAGTGCAGTTTAAAAACAAATGATATTAAATATTGAAAATTAGTGCTTATAACAAAGCCAATTTGACCCTTACTTTACTAGAATTATTTTAATAAGGTAATGCCTGAGCATATGATAACCCAGGTTAATTCTGCAATTTTTTAATTGTTTAATAGAATCCCCAAGATGGATTCAGCCGACTAAAACGATGGATTATGATTGGTGACCATCATCAGTTGCCACCTGTCATTAAGAACATGGCTTTTCAAAAATACTCCAACATGGAACAGTCTCTCTTTACACGCTTTGTTCGTGTGGGGGTGCCAACTGTTGACTTGGATGCTCAAGGAAGAGCAAGAGCAAGGTAAGATAAAGGAAAAAAGTCAGGAGGTCTTATTCCCAGGTACTAGGTTAAAAACATATGGTTTTGAATAACTTACTTTCTTAAGTATTAAGGCCAAATGGATCTGACATTATCCCTTTAACAGCTAGTGGAGGTGGAAGTATCCTTCCAAGGAACTGGTACATTGCCCAAACTTTAATAACATTGAAATCAAATTCTAGATCATGTTACAAATCTAGGGAAAATGCACCTTTCATGTAACATTATGATGACATGGCCTTCAGCTCTTAAGTATAGGAGGCATTCATGATTGACTATTCATATTTTCATAATACCGCTATCATAGAATACATTCCATTTCTCCCTTGCATCCGTGATTCACACATTTGTCATTTCAGGGCTGGAGTGCAGTAACTCTCCAGCTTATTCTATCAATAAGGTCAACCTTAAACTCAACCCTCAGGAGCCTGAGAATGACTAGCCCTAGAGAGGACATCACAGCAGTATTCCATACCCTCCAGTGGGTCCTGTTGTATTCATTTATATGGAATGAAGGGCCCAAATAGTTAAAGGTGTTAACATGACCTTGGAACTGTCCAACATAAAACCGTTTTAAACAAGGCTCAGGGTTTAGTATACAGAGACCTCAGCCTGCTTAGTACCGTGGCAAACACACTATTTAAAATCCTTTTAACTGTTTCTTTAAAAATATGTAAAAGAAGGAAAAACAGTTAAAGCATTTGAAATGTATTAAATAATGCTTTCATTTTAACAACTTTTGTTCCCTTTAGCTGTAGAGAGGTTTTTTTAAAGGGAAAAAACCCTTTTTTTACAGCCTCTTACATGGAGATAACTGTCCTTTTTCGGGAAAATTGAGAAAAGTAGTTGAGATGAGTTGTTTTTGTTGCTGCTGTTAAAGTTCAATCCTGATTCCTAGAAGACAAACACAAGAAGGGAGAGAAAAGAACAGCAAAGATAGAAAAATGCAGCTTCTGTTTCTGGTGTTGACTCTCACTTGCAACCTCACTGCTGTACCAACACTGGCACCGCACATGGTCTTATCATTCACTCCAAGACTTGGCAAACCTCGTACCAGCATAGAGTAGTTTAGGGCATTGTTTTTAGCTGCCTCTCTCTGGTCACAGACTTACAGGAGTGATGCAAAATATGCCTGACTAAGCCAGACCCTTATTAGACAGAAGGCAAAAGGTGAGGGATAGGAAAGAGAAGAAATAAGATTAGGAAAGAAAACAACACACAAACGGGAGGGTATGTGTGTGACAAAGTCTCCTGTCCAGGTGACGGTTAGGATTTAGCCAAAGCCAAGGGAGGTGGTGGTGTCATTTGGCTCCCTCCCTGTGGCTCAGTCTGCTTAGAGGTCTCAGGATTAGGATGAAGGTGGTCTGGGGTCCTAGGAGATGATGGGTGTGGCAGCTCACTGCTGCAGTTGTTGGCAGGCAGCTGTTTCTTCTGCTAACTTTTTCCAAAAGCCATCTTCTTTTGGGTTTATTAAAGGAAGTGTTGGGATGAAATAGTCCATCCTCTCATTAAATAGTCTGTCAATAAACCTAATTTCTGACCCACTAATTTTCTGTCATTGTTTTCAAGTTGTCTAATCCTCTTCTTTACCAGTCATAAACTTAATACTGTCCTTGAGTGGTGTCAGTAAAACCCTTTCTGTTTAAGTTAATTCATTCTTTCTCTCTCCTTATAAATTTTATATAACAGGTCATTGTGACAGTTTATGAACTTTCACTTACATTTTACAGTTAAACTTACAATTAGGGTAAATTTGTAGGCCCAATTATCACAATAGTACCCATTTGTTTCTAGCTCCAGTTCAGAGTACTGGTAATCGCTAAAGCCTTTAACAGGATGCGACTTCGCTACCTTTGGATCGTCTCCAGCCACAACTGTCCCAAGTTCACTGTGCTCATCAGGAAACTGAGTTAGGTGGTAGTCAGTTCTGGATCTCTATCTGTGGAACATATTGCCAGAAGAGATCAAACAGTGATCTGGAGTACCAACCTTAAAATCTGCAAATCTCACTTTTCACAATTGTCTGTCCACAATAACAGAAGCTAAATTAATAGAATAAAATTCAAGAACAAACCACCAAACTCTAGGTAGGTAGGAGTAGCATCTACTTTGATTTTGAGCATCTCTTGGTTTATTCTGTTTCAGCACCTGGATATTATGATTTCTGCTCAATATATAACTAAAATAGATACATAGTGTAACTTCACTGAAGTCAGTTGAGTTTCACTGGGAATATATCTTGCCCTTTATCAATTAACTGGATTGTAAACACCTACTCCATTGACTTCTTTATTTTCCAAATTCTTCTTGTTGTTGGATATCAGTACATTTTATTGTAGGGCTGTCCCTGAGGGCAGACATTTTGGGCCAGATCTTAAGCTAGTGTAAATTGGCTCCATTGGAGTTGTGCCATTTTGTACCAGCTGAAGATCTGGCCCCATGTCTTTCTCCAAAGTTAGCACCAGTTCTGATTGCAGGTTGGCTAAAAGGAGCACTTCCACAGTGATTCTGGAGCTTGAGTGCTTGCAGTTTTAAGTTTGCTCCCTAATTCAGGTCTTTCACATTGCACAGTGGCAAAGAACTATATGCAAAGGGTCTACGTTTTGTTGAAATTTTTGTAAGAAAAAGACCACCAGTAAGTGCACTTTTGATTTCTGCCATGTGAAGCTTTAATTCTAATGTTGCACTATAAAATTCTGCTATTTTAAAATAGTAAATACACCTCTACCCCAGTATAATGCTGTCCAATATAACGGGAATTCGGATATAACGTGGTAAAGCAGTGCTCTGGGGGATGGGGCTGCTTTACCGCATTATATCCGAATTCGTGTTACCGCAAGCGGTTCCTCTGCGCCCGCCCGTTACTTGCTGCGGCCCTCCCCGGGACCCCCCTGCCCCAGCTCACCTCCATTCTGCCTCCTCCCACGAGCGCGCCGCAGCTCCTCTTCTCCTCCCCCCCCGCCCCCTTCTAGGCTTGCCGGGCCAAACAGCTGATTGGCGTGGCAAGCATGGAAGGGAGGGAGGGAGGGAGGGAGAAGTTGAGCGGCAGCGGAGGTGAGCTGGGGTGGGGAGCGGTTCCTCTCCCTACTCCAATATAACGCGGTCTCACCTATAAAACGGTGAGATTTTTTTGGCTCCTGAGGACCGCGTTATATCGGGGTAGAGGTGTAAGTTAGTTAGTCTTTTTTAAAAACGTAAAGTAAAATGAACATCATAAATGAGAACTTTTAAAATTAATTTTTCCATTATACAAATTTATTGAAAAATTTAAAGCTTTGCAGAATATTTGTTTTCTGAGCATATTCACTACAAATATTTTTCAGGAAGATTTGCATTTTTAAATTATAATGTTTGAGTATCTAATGCAACTAAACGATAAATAAAGTTAAATTTTGCCATCTGTTGCTCTGCATCTTCCCAGAAAATGTGCATGAAAGGATTGAAGAATTCCTACATTTTGATGCAAACAACTCCTGATCAAGGCTCTCACTTATCCTACCCCATTTCCCTTCATCTCCCCGATTTTAATTGTAATGGACACTTTATGGGAAGCTACTTATTTTAAATATTCTGTTTCTCTGGATATTGACCATTTCCCCTTTGTCGGAGATGTTTGGGATAGGCTTCCCTTTCTGAAAATGCGAGAAACAATTCAGACTTCTCCGTGATGCTCCAGGGTTGAGTGTTCCCCTTCTGCCAGATTCTTTGCATATGGTGGACAAACAGCAGCACTTGAATCTTATAGATTGCTAACCTTTAAAATGATTTGTTGGCAACAGTTGGCAAAATCCCTTCCCCCCATCTCTCTTTTTTCCCTTGGGGGTGGGGGTTGGAAACCAATATTTCCCTAACATTTTGTTCCCCAAATAGTACCACCCACCAAACTCCTTCAAATCCTTTGTTCCATCTTTCCTTCCCCATCACGATATAGCCTACCAAAGGGTGCAAGCCCATAGTTAGGAGGTGCTCAATCTGTGAAGTGACAGCCTTGGGAGTCATGGATGTGGAACTTATTTGAAGAGCCTCATTGTGCAAAGGGAAAGAGCTCAAAGTTAGGGCAATTTGTTGGGATCTCTGCATCCCCCTGCCCAAACCAGTCAGGATTCTTCTGGAGATACCTCTGCAAAAATGATTCCATCCTCTCCGTCTTTTGACTATACGATCCCCCTAACAGTTGAGATAGACAAAATGAAGACCAGTCTTCTTGAACTAGAAAAGGTTTGTCAGGATCAAGGCATTGATGTCTTGCGTGGGGAGGCGTGACGCTGTATGGAATATGGGTCACCATTTATATTATTATTGGTACCAATATTACAAAATTGCAATGAATCTTACAACATATGCCATGTGGAAATGTTATGATTTGCTAAGTATGATAATCTGGTTTATATGTATTATCATCTTTATATTGTGAATTACAAATATGTGTGGTATATTTGCATCTCAAACCCATGCTGTGTTTCTGGGTGACACTCCCAGACAGATTGGCATCAACGCTATCTATCCTGTTTGATGGCCCATCAAGGGCAATCAGCTGTACAATGAACCCATTGAGAGAAACCCGGGGCTCCGCCTATGAGACAGCAGGACATGTAGGGACACGCTTGTGGACAGGGAACTCCAAGAGCTTTTCCATGCCCATGTGCTGTGAACTTGTGTTTGGGACAGAGGATGTACAAGCCACATGACAAAGGATATAAAAAAACAGCTGCATCTTTTCCATTTTGCCTTCAATCCTGCTTCTCACCTCTGGAGTATCTTCTCTACAAACTGAAGTTTTGAACAAAGGACTGATAGACCCATCCAAGCTTTGGATGTGTTCCTCAGGGACTTTACAAGCCAGCAAACTCACCAATGCTGCTAAGACTCACAAGTACAATGTGCTCTCCTTTTTGCGGCCTGCCCTGACCTTGGTATTTTCAGTGTGGGCTACCCTAGGCGTCTCAGGTCACAGTCTCATCCATCTTTATCTGCTGCTCCTAGGTCTTCTGGTCTTATGCATAGTTATTACTCTGCTCAGTCTTCCTTACAGGCAGAATCTTCTCTTCTGTCTGCCACATCTCAATCTAGATTAACTAAACCTGATAGCTTGGTTAGTTGACCAGCAAGTCCAAAACAAGATACTTCTCCAAGTAATAGATTCTACTAGCTTTGTGCAGGTTTTTCACCCGTTTGTCCTACAAGAGTCTAGACAAAAAACCCTTTACTGGTATCAAAACAGAAATATATCAACTCTCTGAAGCCAGGATTTTCTTACAGCAGTGATTTTCAACATGTGGGGGTCTAAGATTTCCAAAGGGGTCTGCACTTCCTTTCAAAAATTTTTAGAGGCCCACAAATGAAAAATGGTTGAAAACCACTGTCTTACAGCATGACCTAGACCTGGACCCAAGACATTCCATCATTGCATTACATGTCTCAACATTAAACAGCAACATAAATGCAAGCCCATCCAAGTCTCCTATACCTGATGGTAACAGTTTCCTTGTGCAGCATGACTACCCAAGCCAACAATTAGGGAAATTTTTTTCTACCTGGGATCTGTACACAATACTGTGTTTTCGTGATTCAGGCATTCAAACCTCTGTGGCATCTAACTCTTTGTGTTTCCATTTTATAAATAATAATAACTAGAGGAGTTTCTGAAATCTCTGCTCTCAGAAGACACTAGCCTTACTGCATCTTCCACAGGAGCCAACACTGTTGTTCATTCTCCAGAGTAATTTGTATCAAGATTACTTCTTCCTTCGGTACCTGACAGGAAATAATTCTGCCTTATTATTAAAAATAATACCTAGCTCTTATGTAGTGCTTTCCATCATTAGCTCTCTAAAGCTCTTTACACAGGAGGTCAGTGTTATCCACATTTTATGGATGGAGAAACTGATCGAGGTGAAGTCATTTGTCCAAGATCACCCAGCGGGCCCTTGACAAAGCCAGGAATAGATCCTAGTCTCAGGATAGATAGATCCACTAGGCGTTCATTTTACTCAAAGCCTCAATATCCAAAAGAAAAAGCATTTAAAATGCTAAAATGTACGTTAGTGGAGCCTATCCATATAGGAAAACATCTTTGTTTTCTTTTATTTTCATACCTGGGTCTGAAGCATCTAAACCAATCCTGGCTAGGTGGATCAAGTTCTGTATCAGCAGTGTATTCAGCTACAGATAAACTGATCCCAGAGGGGATAAGAGCCCACTCAGCACATTCATGGTAACATCCTGTCCAGAAAGGGGATCAGCCACCACAAAGGAAATCTGTAAAGCTGCCACCTGGTCATCTATCAACACGCTTATAAAAGCCCCACAGGCTTGACCTGCATTCCTTTGCAGAAACATCCTTTGGCTGGAAGGTGCTCTAAGCAGTGTACCGAAAATAGACTAATTTTAGAGGAGGAGGTGGAAGAACGTTCTTCTTCTGTCCCACTTCTTCTTTCTTTCCTACCAATTTTTCTTATTGCAGTTTCATCCCAAATGTCTCAGACTGGGAGAGCAGTCGAATCCAAAATGGAACATACGTTACCTTATTTCTGAGACTGGCTTCTCCTCCTCAGTCTGCCCCTTCTGAGATACAGTTTCCAATTCCCTATACCATGGTCTTTTCAAGGCCCCCAAGTGTCATCATTAAATTAGATTTAATCTACTAATAACACTGGTCTACAATTTTTGAGAAGTCGTCTGCTTCAGAGATAAAATGTGCTATTTATTATGTATTTTGATGTGCTGAATTCAAATATGACAATTAAAACAACTGATTGGCTACTGTTTCTAAGATATTTAAGTTTTTACATTTTATGTCTATGTATATTGTGTAGATAGTAGAGTTTTAATCATCAATTGTAAACCTAGGTCTTTTCATGTGTTTATGGTTGCTTTACATGATAATATTTCACCTGTCCTGTTTATGTAACACTTTAAAAATCAGCAAAAGGGTTATATAAATAAAAGTTATGATGAAACAAAAGGCAAAAAACTATTCTGTACATAGTTTAGTCCTATTCAGTGTCTACTCGGCGCTTCTTGGCTTGTCTCTTGTATTCATTCAATGGAGCATCTCTTGTCACTGTCCAGCAATAGTCTGCAAGCACTGATGGGCTCCATTTGCCCTGATAGCGTTTCTCCATTGTTGCAATGTCCCGGTGAAATCGCTCGCCGTGCTCGTCTCTCACTGCTCCGCAGTTCGGTGGAAAAAAATCTAGAGGAGAGTGCAAAAAATGTATCTTTAGTGACATGTTGCAACCAAGGCTTTTGTATGCCTTGAGGAGGTTTTCCACCAACAACCTGTAGTTGTCTGCCTTGTTGTTTCCAAGAAAATTTATTGCCACTAACTGGAAGGCTTTCCATGCCGTCTTTTCCTTGCCACGCAGTGCATGGTCAAATGCATCATCTCGAAGAAGTTCACGAATCTGAGGACCAACAGACACCTTCCTTTTTCTTAACTTCACTTAACCTTGGAAATTTTCCACGGAGGTACTTGAAAGCTGCTTGTGTTTTGTCAATGGCCTTGACAAAGTTCTTCATCAGACCCAGCTTGATGTGTAAGGGTGGTAACAATCTTCCTTGATTCAACAAGTGGTGGATGCTGAACACTTTTCCTCTCAGGCTCCAATGACTGTCGGAGTGGCCAATCTTTCTTGATGTAGTGGGAATCTCTTGCACGACTATCCCATTCGCAGAGAAAACAGCAGTACTTTGTGTATCCAGTCTGCAGACCAAGCAAGAGAGCAACAACCTTCAAATCGCCACAAAGCTGCCACTGATGTTGGTCATAGTTTATGCACCTCAAAAGTTGTTTCATGTTGTCATAGGTTTCCTTCATATGGACTGCATGACCAACTGGAATTGATGGCAAAACATTGCCATTATGCAGTAAAACAGCTTTAAGACTCGTCTTCGATGAATCAATGAACAGTCTCCACTCATCTGGATCATGAACGATGTTGAGGGCTGCCATCACACCATCGATGTTGTTGCAGGCTACAAGATCACCTTCCATGAAGAAGAATGGGACAAGATCCTTTTGACAGTCACGGAACATGGAAACCCTAACATCACCTGCCAGGAGATTCCACTGCTGTAGTCTGGAGCCCAACAGCTCTTCCTTACTCTTGGGTAGTTCCAAATCCCTGACAAGGTCATTCAGTTCACCTTGTGTTTTGAGGTGTGGTTCAGAGGAGGAGGATGGGAGAAAATGTGGGTCCTGTGACATTGATGGTTCAGGACCAGAAGTTTCATCCTCTTCCTCTTCCTCGTCTGACTCAAGTGAGAATGATTCTGGTGCATCAGGAACCGGCAGTCCTTCTCCGTGGGGTACTGGGCGTATAGCTGATGGAATGTTTGGATAATGCACAGTCCACTTTTTCTTCTTTGACACACCTTTCCCACCTGGAGGCACCATGCAGAAGTAACAATTGCTGGTATGATCTGTTGGCTCTCTCCAAATCATTGGCACTGCAAAAGGCATAGATTTCCTTTTCCTGTTCAACCACTGGTGAAGATTTGTTGCACAAGTGTTGCAGCATATGTGTGGGGCCCACCTCTTGTCCTGATCTCCAATTTTGCAGCCAAAATAAAGGTGATAGGCTTTCTTAACCATAGTGGTTATACTGCGCTTTTGTGATGCAAAAGTCACTTCACCACAAACATAGCAGAAGTTATCTGCACTGTTCACACAAGTACGAGGCATCTCTGCTCACTTTGGCTAAACAGAAATGTGTCCCTTTGCAAAATCAAACACTGACAAATAAGAGAGCACGACACTGTATGATTTCTAGAGCTGATATAGGGCAATTTGTTCAGCAGAGTGATGTAAGCTTTGTTATGATTGCATCATCCATGACTTCTAGGAATAACATGATGCAATTCATATCATGTATGACGCAATACCAGCTTCAGATTGCATCATTCATTGTTTTGCCTAAAAAGCAAGTACTGTCCAAACCCAGTCATAGATTTATTCATAGATCCAGTCAAAGATGTATTTTAGTCATTTCTGGTTTAAATTGAGATCCCTTCCCTTTATAACTCACTTATCCTCCGCCATTCCCAAGTCAAGGGTCGTATATACTGACCCAATAGCATATCTTGAAAACTAGAGCCAATCAACAATTTTAAGCATCATTTTCGTTCTCAGTGACCCAGAATTAGTAAAGTTTGACTACATTTATTTCAGAAGCATTTTGGCTGTGGAGCAGTGTAATTTAGTGTTTTCATGTGGCTCTGTATAAAGGTAGATTGGGCACGTTCAATCCCCATGGATGAACCTAACTGCCTCTAGTATTTGCAGTAAGAGAGATACAGTCTTTTGCACTTGGAAGAGGTTGGTTCAGAAGGAAGGATGATCCAAAGGTTAGGGCATTAGCCTGGCATTCAAGAGACCAGAGTTTAATTTCCTGCTCCTCCACAGTCTTCCTGTGCGACCTTTGGGAGGTTACTTACAGCAAAATTTTCAAAAGTGTTTTTTAAGTCCTATTTTCAGAAGTAACTTGCACTTAGCAGCATAAGACTCATTGACTTTAATTGGGACTTAGGCTCCTAAATGTCTGTCACTTCTGAAAATGGGACTTAAAAATACTTTTGAAAATTAGCGTGTCTCTGCCTCCATTCTCCATTTGTAAAATGGGAATGTCGGGTCCTCACGTCACTCTTTACCAGAGGACCGTGGCAAGTTATGTCCATGATCTCCTACCCCTCAGTTGAGGGAAGGGAGAATTGTAGCTCAGCCTACAGCCATGTGCGATATCACCATTCACATCCTCCAAATACCTTGCCAGATTCCTCCCATTAAACAGAAGTGAGACCCCAAGTTTCCTACTGTGGAAAAAGAAGCAAAAAAACTTTAAATTAAAAATACCAGGCAACCTTTGAATAGCAAGGCATAGTAATGAGAAAAACAGAAACACTGTATCTATCTGGTTTGCATGTCACTTAAGAAATATTTTTAATCTGAGCCGGGAAGGAGTTCAGCTCCTCTTACTGTTTTTGTTTTTGTTTTTCTGAAAGCTTATGTAATCTCTACAACTGGCGTTATAAGAATCTGGGTAATCTGCCTCATGTGCAACTTCTGCCAGAGTTCAGAACTGCAAACGCTGGATTTCTCTATGATTTCCAGCTTATAAACGTAGAAGATTTCCATGGTGTGGGAGAGTCTGAACCCAATCCTTATTTCTACCAGGTAAGAAAAGAGATTCAGTGCCCTATTAGAAATGCATCATTTTGCCTCATTAAATCTGGAAAGAAATGAAGATAGAATATTGATTTCTTTAACTGAAGTTAAGTAAGCTTTCAGAGCATTAAAATGTTTTTTATATTTTTGCATATACAATGGAATGCAGTTTTTAATGATCAGTCCTTATGATTATTTAGTTATGGAGGTCATAAAATTATAATAATTATTCTGTGGTGTTTGGCTCTCACACTGAACTATGATTTTCCTTGACTCTCCCTTCCCACCCCCCAAAAGTAGAAGTGAATTTCCCTTTTTTTTTTTTTGACTGCATATTTTGTTGCAGATAAATAGTTTTTTTGGACCAGTGCCAATTACAACCAGTTATAATCTTGTTTATCTGCTTCAGCATTAAAATACATGGCAGAATTTCTCTGTCCTTGGAAGAGGGAGGATTTGCTTTGAGACACATGTCCAGACTGGGAGAGTCACTGTTTTTATTGATCTGTATATAGTGTTCCAAAAAATGGTTTCCCAAACCAGCCTTCACAAAAGGATCAAACTGTACTATGTCTATATTGTGTGCATGGATGTGTATATTTCAACACAGTGTTGTGTAACACTACATTGTGTAACAGTTCAAGCTGCTCAAGTATAACCACCATCAAAGCAAACATTAAAACACTAGAAAATTCACAATTCAATTATGTCAAATGCTATACCAACAACCAGCTAAGATTAAGCGCAATCTTCATTTGGCCCCATTAATCACATGTGCATCCTCTATCACACTGAAAATCAAATGCCCCACACCTTCAATTCTTTGTTCCTTTCTTACCTAAGGCCTGGTCTACACTACGGGATTAATTCGGATTTAGCAGCGTTAATTCGAATTAACCCTTCACCCGTCCACACAACACAGCCATTTAGTTCGAATTAAAGGGCGCTTTAAATCAATTTCTGTACTCCACCTCGACGAGCGGAGTAGCGCCAAAATCGATTTTGTTAATTCGAATTAGGGTTAGTGTGGCCGCACACCACCGAATTAATGTGGTTAAAATTAATGGGGTAGTGTGGCCGCACACCACCGAATTAATGTGGTTAAAAACCGAATTAATGTGCTTAGTGTGGCCGCGCACAATCGAATTTATACAACCTGTTTCCCAAATTCGAATTATCTAAATTCGGATTAATCCCGTAGTGTAGACATACCCTAAAGCTTTGTATTAAAAACTGTGGTACAGATGTACAAAAATAGGATCCTATGTTATGGTTCCTATTGTGAAAGTCTTCGATATAATTTGCACAGTTAAGGATTTTCATATGTATGTGTCTGTGAAGATTTTATTTTTGAATCTTGTAATTTTTCTAAGGTGTATAAAGATGTTTGTAATTATGGCTGAGGTCTTCTTTTACTTTTTTAAAAATTAAACCATTATTCGGGTATAGTGAATATATCACTGCTATAACACCATGTTCCCTTGATTATCTTTATTCATAAGAACTTAATTGTTCTGTAGTTTGTGGAAACTGTAATACTAAAAAATGTACACACTTTCTCATCATAGTAGCTTTTATCCATTCCATGTAATTTCTGATATTTTTTTTAATGTGAGGTTTGTGTACACACTCTGTGTGTATTTATAGCACATGGAATGTGTAATTGGTGGTTCAGGGTTTTTTAATGGGCAGTGATTAATATGGCTTTCAGAATGCTATTTGTGTTCATGAATGTATGAGTATGTCTTTTTGTATAGACTTAAAGGTGACCAGAATTTGTAGACCATGAGTAAAGTGTTCCAGTATTTGTAGCAATAAATTCAACCAAGTAAATCAGAAATGAAACAGGGAAAAGAGGGATGAGTTGCAGCCTGTATTTATATAAATATAACAATTTGAAGAACTTAATATGAAGTTCTTCAAATTGTTATATTTATATAAATACAGGCTGCAATTCATCCCTCTTTTCCCTGTTTCATTTCTGACAGTGGGATTTTCAAACATCCTCAGCATTAGGTTAGTTTTGTTGCCAATGGGAACAAAGTCAGTGGGAGTTTTACCAATGGCTTCAGTAGGAGTTAAATCACTGCTAAGCACTTTTGAAAAATCTCAGCCTTAAAACTTATTCAAAACTATGATACTTATTTAGAGGTATCTGTATACTATGATTCCATGGTTTTGAGGCAGTATAAATAAGAGTTGTAACTTCACTTTGTCTCCCGTGAGGAGGAAATGAAAAATTACAGTTTGTATATTGTAGTACTCAAAGGTCCCAATCAGGACCCCACTGTACAAAGCAAGATACAGTCCCTGATTCAAGGACTTCTGATAACTTCCGTTTTAATCGTATATTGAAATGAACTGAGAGTATTCGAGCGTTTCCCAAGAAGTTATTGGTAGGTGGGACTGATTAAGCATACAGTAACTCCTCACTTAAGGTTGTAGTTATATTCCTGAAAAATGCGACTTTAAGCAAAACGATGTTAAGTGAATCCAATTTTCCCATAAGAATTAATGTAAATGGGGGGGGGTTACATTCCGGGGAGGGGGGGAGGGAAATTGCCAGACAAAAGGCATTGTATACATTTTAAACAATTTTAAACAAGCAATTTAATTCAGGTATAAGTTTTAAACAATTTTAAAGAAACAATTTAATACTACAATCATCATTGCTGAGTATGAAGCAATGGGAGGTGCCCTCGCCTTACCGCACACAGGCACAGCCCACTGGCACTGCAGACAATGAGGCAAGCAAGGAGGCTAAAGGTGCCGTAGGCTAGGCGAAGCACGTTGCACAGCAGCAGTTGCAGCTTCCCCTACTGTGCAAGCACCAGGGGCGGGGGGCTCAACCCTCGGCCCGCCCAATCCACCCCTTCCCCCAAGCCCCCACCCTTAACCCACCTCTTCTCCCCCCCTGCTCCACCTCCTCCCCCTTTACTCCGCATGCTGCATCCTCGCTCCTGCCTCCTGAATGCTGCAAACCAGCTGATAGCCACGGGCAGGAGGTGAGGGGAGCACGGGGAAGGCGCTGACCAGGGGGGGTGGTATGGGAGCTGATGGGGGGCTGCCAGCTGTGGACAAAGCAGGCAGCCAAACGACATTATAGTGGAGCATTGCACAACTTTAAATGAGCTGGTTCTGTAATGAAGCAGGGATGTAAGATCGAAACAGTGTTAAGCAAGAGGACTTTAAGTGGGGAGTTACTGTATTTACACATAGCTTATTAGCATTAAGCTTTTCATGTAAATATTTTCTTGATTGATCTGTTCATATCACACCCATAGTCACAGAATTGCTCAGCGCATCAACAGTTGTAACCACAGAAACAACAGTTAACAATAATATGGTAACTGGGATTTTCAGCAATCCCTTTATTCATGAGGAACCTAAATTAGATGGATGAAACCTAAGGCTATCTGTTGTTCGTTCCTCTCATTTTTCTACAATGAGCTTGTTTTTCAGTGCTTTGATTTATTTTAAACATGGGTCTTCTAAATGCACCAGGATGCCTCAGTAGGGTCAACTCACTCCCAAAATCAGAGGCACAAATGAGCCAGCTAACATTTTATTTTCTTTTTAAAATGCAGAATCTTGGTGAAGCAGAGTATGTTGTAGCACTCTTCATGTACATGTGCCTGCTTGGTTACCCTGCAGACAAGATAAGTATTCTGACAACCTATAATGGACAAAAGCACCTGATCCGGGATATCATTAATCAGCGTTGTGGGAATAACCCAATTATAGGCCGACCAAACAAGGTAATTCTCAAAATAACCAAATACTTATCATTCTCTGACTTTTTAGAATTATAAATTACAAAACAATATACTGTAATTATATAGTTTCACCAATACCTACATGATCAGTTCTTTCTCTGATGACTATAAATGTTATATTCACTGGGATACTGTGGATAGACCACTGTTCCCAAGATGTTACTCAACAGTACATTAATCTTTTCACTTACTTTTGTTTATTTGGACTCTTGCGTAGGCTGTATAACTAAATGAAATATGGTGCTCCCAGGTTGCAAGCTATACAGGAAGGATAAATTAGATGGCTAGCAGTGTTACACAGCAGAAGGACCATAATTACTAACAAAAGATCTTTCCAGAGTGTAGATGCCCACTTGGTGAAATATCTGGTTAAAATTCCTAATTAACAGAAATACTAACATAACTGTAGGAGTCTGTTTATTCCTGGGGGCATTCTGCTCCAAAAATTTTAAAATTCTGTGCCAAAAAAATTAAAAATTCTGCGCACAGTATTTTAAAATCCTGCAAAATTCTGAAAATTTTATTTGTCAAAATAACACTACATAATCACACGAACTTCAATTATTTAGGTAATTTATCTCAAAATACCTGTCAGCAAGTATGTCTGTAACAATACAGACATGCACAAAAATTCCCCCAGGAGTAGAAAGTTAAAGAAACCCCTATGACAACCCAGTCCCTGTCTCTGCCCCCTTCACCACCCCTCCAGAGCCCAGCTGGGGGGCCAGACACCCACAACCCCCCCCCCCCCCCCCCCGAGCCCAGCCACGGTGCTCCCCCAACCAATACACCCAAACCCCCTTCCTCCCAGAGCACAGCCAGAGGGCCCCCTCTTGCCCAGATACCCACACCCTCTTCCCCCCCCCCGAGCCCCGCTGTTGCCACCCCAGCCCAGACACCCATCCCTTTCCTTCTCTCTTCCTCCTCTCCCCCCCCCCTCCCCCCGCCCCTAGTGGCAGCCATCAGATAGAGGTGTGAGTGTCAGATCCATTGTTTAACAATTGTTGCTGCTCAATTAGAATTGATATGTTAAGTTGGTCACTTATTAAGTGGGAGCCAACTGTGTGACAGTGAACTTTAAATGGCAGGTGTCAAAACTATATGAGGAAAATGGTTAACAGCAGGCTAAATGTAAAAGAACATAGATTCAGCCTTTAATACATAGGTTTGTTTTCGCTCGTTCAGTAATCACCACGGATAGCTGAAAGATTATAAGCCTGATTTTATGGGTCTCCCCTTAGAAATAGTATTCCAACATTTAAGAAGACATCAATGAATGTTAAAGGTGTTCCAACTCCTCTTAATTTCTTTGGAAATTGCAGATACTCGCCTTGTCTCTCTGAATCAGAGCTAAATACAAATATTATTGATACTTTCCTGTGATTTTTGTTTTGAATACTTTCATAGTCTTCAAGCCACTACAATCTCTCTAGTAAAAAAGGGGTTGTGTTTGCCATAGTTCCAGGCCATCAAGGTTGATGTTTTTCTGGTAGTGGCTAGAAATGAACCATAACAGAGAGTGATAAGGCATGCTCTTCCCCTCTCTCCAAGTCATGTCAACCTTCAGCATCAATTTGCATGATACTTTTTGCTGCAGGAGGCCAGTTTGCTTCTACTAAATTCCAAATTGTTCTTAATACCTTTGGAAATGCAAATATTTTTTGGAAGATACAGTAGATGAGTTAATCTTAATTTATCTTTCTTTTTATCTTTTAGGTGACAACTGTAGACAGATTTCAAGGTCAACAAAATGATTATATTATCCTTTCATTAGTGCGAACCAAAGCTGTTGGTCATCTTAGGTATGTAAGAAAATATCTTCACAAATGCCTTAAAATGTGTAATTCACTTCACCTAATTTTACCAGAGCAGAATTTCTGGTAATGAGTGTCCGTATTACATGTACTAAATTGTAGTAACAAAATCAGTGTGACATATTGAAAGAAGCTCAAAACCAATTCCATATATAGCTGTCTGGTACCCACTTCACAGCCACTTTGCCCTTCACTATTGGGTCTTATCTAACTACTGTAATTTGTGCATATTATTGCAGGTACAGTGAATTTAATATTACCTTATTAAAATAGTAGCGAATGCAATGTTAGTTCAAGTAAAGGCTTGAAATTATCTTGAGAAAATGGTCTGTCTGAGCTTGATTTGTGTATCTGAGGTGTTTGGCTTTTGTGTAGTTCCCTTCTGATGTGCACATTTTAGAATGTCTGCACTTCAGCTGTGGAGGAAAAAAGAGCCTTTGGAGGAAAAAGATGGACACAATTTTGTAGAAACATCTTGTTACTGTACATGAGCTTGAATGTAAATCTTTACTGTAAATACTAGAATAAAATATTGAAAAACCTGAGAAAGATATTCCCTTATATCTACAGATTTCCTAATGCTGTATATGCCCTTTAATTATACGTGGCTGTGAGATTAATGTTTTATGAAGATGTTTCAGTGGCAATCAAAGCACTAGAGGTAGTAAAAAGACCATGATCTATTTGATGTTTTGTTTCCTGAAGGGATGTCAGACGTCTAGTGGTTGCTATGTCAAGAGCCCGGCTTGGGCTTTATATCTTTGCAAGAGTATCCCTGTTCCAGAATTGCTTTGAGCTAACTCCAGCTTTCAGCCAACTCACAGCTCGACCCCTTCAACTGCATATAATTCCCTCAGAGTATTTTCCAACAATCAGACAGGTAAGCACATCTGTTCTAAATTGTACTACATAGAATAGTGTGTTAGCAGTCCACTTTCTTCACTGGGTGCATAGTAAAAGAGACAGGATTGCAAAGCTTCCTCATTACAGACAAATGTTATTTGGATACTTATGGCCCAGAAATTTGCCATGTTGCACCAGCTGTCATTAATTGAATTGTTTGTATTTTAGTTATACATATATACATATACAATTTAGTTCAGTTATGCGTGTTTTCTTATTAAGCTTTGCTTGTGCAACACTGAATCGACAGTATACGTTATTTTACGTTAAACACTTAAGTACAATGAGTATAGTATGTTGGATATTTTGTTCCTGCTAAAACCACTACTTGGAGTCATGTAAATTATCTGAAATAAAACACATGGCTTCTTAATAAGAGAAATATAAATTAATATTTGACACAACATATTGAGAAGTATTGTTTAATCTATTAATCATCACTGTCTTTTTTTACCTTGAATTCTTTTTGTGTGATTGTGTCACATATATTGAATTGAGATATCTAGAATCTAATAGATGTGTTTTCCTGGAATGATAGGATAGAAGTTACAAATATAACACTGGAATTTTAGTCTGTGCTTCTAGATTATAATGGTATTTGTTCCTCCTTTTGCAAGTGGCCACTTTGGTATCTTGGAATCAAGAGGTTAATATTCCAAACTCTTAGGTTAATGTTGCTACCATAAATTAAATGAAACAGTTGATGCTGCATAGCGATGGGACTTTCAGCCCCCATAGCAATATGCGCATGTAAAAAAAAGAGAGGTGTTTCTAAGGAGACTATTTTAGTAATTTTTTTCCTATGCCTTTGCAAATTTTCCAAATGATGTCTCTTTCTCTCGATGTATAGATAGATAACCCTCCATTACATTTATTGGAGCTGCATATCTAGACAAGAACCTAGTCCCCTTCCCGCCACACAGTCTTGTTTAAAATACATTTAATTTCACTTTTGTGCTTTTGCATTTCTTCCCTAACATGGGAAAAGCACCTTTCTGAAGATCCATTGTGGTGTTTCTGTATTACTGAATATTAACTGTTCTTATTTTTCCCCTAGAATGGAGAAAGGTCTTCTCACCAAGTACATGTTATAAAGAACATGCCTCAGATGGCTAACTTCGTGTACAACATGTATATGCACGTGATACAGAGTACACGCCACTACAGACAGGTAAGCAGGCTTATACATTTTGGAAAGCATGCATCTAAAATGTAATTCACTGCAGAAAATAACTTATTCAGGGGATGCTTTTGAGATGGGTAGGCTAAAATTTGATGTACCAACTCTTATCTTACATTGGTTTCCATAGTCCCTGTAACTTTTTAGATCAGTGAGGCAGGGAGAAAGTGATTCCTTTTTTTTAATTTAAAAATGCTTCCTGCAACACAAGCACTCAAAACTCCCCTTGTATTAACAAATATATGAATGCGATGGATAGAAACAAAATGGTGGTAAGGAATCAAATTTTGTTGCTGGCAAGAGTTATTTGGAGGAAGGAGCAAGAACTGTTTTTATTTAAAAAAAAAAAAAAAAAAAAAAAAAAAAAAAAAAAAAAAAAAAAAAACACACAAAACCAACACTGATACATTATTCGGGTGTCTTCAAGTACAAGAGTATCAATGCAGCGGTCACTGGGGTATAACAGCTGGAAGTTAGTTACCATCGGTGGACTAAAGAAGTTTAACATTTCTGAGCAGTGGCCTCTCTTCATACAAGTGTTATCATTTAAAAACAAATTTTGAGCGAGGTATGTGGGGGAAAGTGTACAACAATGTATTGTATAGTTAATGAGCTACTTAAAGTATATCATGCAAGCTAAGCTTCCCCATATGAAGAACAGCTGGTGGAAAATGAAAGCCGAACAGCTTCAATCAGCAGCAGACTAAAAAGACTCCAAATGTTTTTGTTTTTTTTTATGAGCTGAAGATTGCGTATGGCCCGCAGTGTAATGGTATCACCCCTGTATGAAATGCGGATGAGTCTCTGCTGCAAAAGGACTGTGGTCAAATTCTGAAAAGATGGCTGAACACTTCAATAAGGTTCTGAACTGCCCATACATAACAATCAGCATCAGCACTTGATGATCTTGAAGAACTTTCAGTTCAAGACCAACTCTCAGTTTCACCGAACATACGTGAAATATGGAAAGTTGTCAAGCAAGTGGTAAATGGTGAAGCAGTGAATCCAGCTGGTATTCCTGTGGAGATCTTCAAATATGGAGACCACAAGCTGATCAGGAACATCACTGGCCTCTACTTAAGGTTTTAGGAATGGGCGACTGTGCCACAGAAACTTACAGATTCCAACATTATTCACCTTTACAAAAGGAAAGACAGATGTGTCTATCGATGATGTATCATTCAAGGTCATTGACAAATTTTGCTACCTAGGCAGTGTAGCTTCACCAAATAGAATGATTTGACAACAACATTAGGAAGTACATTGGGGCAGCCAGCAATGCCTTTGGAAAACTTTAGTGTCATCTTTGGAATGAACACGGTGCCAGACTGCAAACAAAAATTGATGTTTGCTTGTGCCATCATCATCACCAGATGCCTTTATGGCTGTGACATGTGGACTATCAATGCCACATAAAACACTTGGATCAATCCCACCTATGAAGTCTACAGTGGATATTGGGAATTAAATGGCAAGATTTGGTTCAAAACACCAAAGTCCTTCAGTGCCGCAACATCACAGGCATTGAAGCTTTTATAATGAGAGCGCAGCTAAGGTAGTGCAGTCACGTGGTCCATATATCTGACAGTAGAATACTGAAGATGATCTTTTACAGAGAATGGCAGACTGGAACTCATTTTAGGGGCAGACCAAGAAAACGTTACAAAGACTTTCTCAAGGCCCGTCTATCAATGTTGACCGGGGAACCCTTCGGTCATGACAAGGTCCAATAGCGTTCGCTCCACCACCTCAGACTGAAAAATGTTAAGAGCTTGCTGATTGCTGCAATCAAGGAGAGAAGTGAAATCTGTAAAGTTAAAAGCAGCACACATTCATCTACAGTTGTCTTCACCTGTGGCACTTGCAGATGGGGCTGCAAGTCTGAAATTGGATCTTGGTCTCATCCCAGGATCCACAATAAGTGGCTAGCTCATCCATCGAACTCAGTGGAAGACTCACTCATATGTGACCACTATTTTTAAAAAGAAACAGTTGAAATAATAAAAATCTTCATTTTTAAAGGAAAATAGAATATACACATCATGTGGTATGGAGTTTGTCCCCTAGTTATTTCTTCTCTTCCAATACCACCACTCTCACCTGAGGCAGACCAGCCCACTCCTCTCCTTTCCTCCACAGCCAGTTGTCTGGCTATCTCCACAACTACCCAAAACCTATGTAAGTGTGTCTTTCTTTCTCTTGCTATGTGATGATGATGATGATGTGGTTCTGGAGTTCCATATGGTGGATAGAGAGATGGTTCAGCATTTATGCAAAGAGTCAGGGATGGGGTTTGCTAGCAGTTAATTAGGCAGAAGGGTCCAAGTATTGATTAGCAGCCAACAAGCAATCATCAGTGGGCACTAATTTATGCAAACGCATGTCTCTGCCTCGTTCCCCCTTCTTATCCCGTCCCTCCTCATTTGTCAGTTTATTCACCTGCTTCTTATTGTCTAAATTGTAGTCTGTGAGCTCTCTGGGGTGGGAACTGTCTTTGTGGTGATTTGTATAGTGGGGCCTTGATCGTTGATTAGGGTCCTTAGCTGCTACAGCAGTTGAAATAATAAAAACAATCATTAAGTAGTGCTACATGCTAGAAACAGTTGTGTGTGGCATCAGGCACTAATGATGATATTTTGCACTTGCATAGCTCTTTGACCTAAGAATGTAAAAGAACTTACAGATACATTCATAATTTTGCTAGCATCTAACTACAGTAACTCCTCACTTAATGTCCTCCCGGTTAACGTTGTTTCACTATTAGGTTGCTGATCTATTAGGGAACATACTCCTTTAAAGTCCTGCAATGTTCCCTTATAATATTGTTTGGCTGCCACTGCTCTGCCCGCCCAGCGCTCCTGCCGGGGAGCAGGGTCGGGGTGCAGGGACTTGCCTCGCTCCACCCGCCCGGCACTCCTGCCAGGGAGTGAGCA
Source organism: Terrapene triunguis (assembly GCF_002925995.2). Classification (NCBI taxonomy): domain Eukaryota; kingdom Metazoa; phylum Chordata; order Testudines; family Emydidae; genus Terrapene; species Terrapene triunguis. The sequence continues at coordinate 49,241,350 of NW_020664447.1, forward strand.
AACCCCTGACCTTGTTGGAATACTACTTCTACTGTACTGGTGAGTACAGTATTAAATTGTTTAAAATTATTTAAAACTTACACTATATATGTATATAATGCCTTTTGTCTGGTGGAAATTTTTTTTCCTAGAACCTAATCCCCCCGTTTACATTAATTCTTATGGGGAAATTGGATTCGCTTAACATCATTTCGCTTAAAGTTCATTTTTCAAGAACATAACTAGGACATTAAGTGAGGAGTTACTGTACCATTGCTAGCATCTAACTTATTAATAGCTAACACTAGCAGTGCAGCTACTTGTTCCCTACTGTGACAGTGAGTCATGCTCTCCCTGCAGGAAAAAATGGAGCCAAAAATTGAAAAAAACAAATATGCAGATATTAGAAAGCATTGTAATGTGTTTTCCATAATCCATTTTAGTACAAGAAGTTATTTTTGATTTATATTAATCCATTCTTACAAAAAAGAAATGAGAGGCAGTAATCACACGGGAGGCAAAATGAAACCAGCTGCATCATAGAAGTCCCAGTTTACATCTGCCATCAGGAAGCATATCTTTAGTAAGGATAAAAGAATCTCAGTTCGAGAAATTCATCTTTTTCACATGTCCTTAATTGGTATTCACCATACATTATAAAGACCCATATGGTAACTTCAAAGTTCATAAGATTATTTCTCGACCTCCATAATTAGCCATAATAACAGCTATATAGATCTCTCCAGAGTTGTCATAAACACGTAATAGCAATGTCAGCTAATTGTAGATAAGATTTCACTGTAATTAAATACATAATTTATAGTGTGAAGGAAAACTCCCTTTGTCTGAACTTTGGGTTCATTAAAACCATTCTCAGTATTACCAAGAAGTATCCATCATGTAGCTGAATCATACATTCACATCTCTCCTCAACCTGGAGTTGTGCCCAGCACTAGCAATCTTTTTCAGCTGATTGTATCTTCAGTCTTCTCTGCCAGGTATCCATAATGCTGTTAATACTACTGCTCTTAATGCTTTATACTTACATAGTGCTTTCCCACCTGAGGACAAAAACACTTTGCATATATTAAATAATTAATCTTCACAATATTGCTGTGATGCACTATGGGCTATCTAAGGATTGCTTTATCAACTACTCAGACTTACTGTTCTAAGTTCTTTGCTTTGGATAAAATTCACACAAGTGTAGAGAGCCTGTACAACACGTTCCACACCTTTTAATCTATGTGATAGTGTTTCCCTGGAAGAGGCATCGTGCTAGCTACAAATAGGCTAGTACAGAGAATTGTTGAAGACAGACCTGGAAAAGGACTGCTGGATCAGATCTCAAGAATACCCAGTGGTTGTCAATGTCTGCACCAAGGTTTGTGAAGGGGCTGTGCTGCCTGTTTCAAGCCATAGATGGAGTAGGAAGAAGGCATAGTGCAGCCCAGTGATCTTCCATAGAATCATAGAAATGTAGGACTGAAAGGGACCTCAGTATGTCATCTAGTCCAGTGCACTACACTGAGGCGGGATTAAGTATTATCTAGACCATCCCTGACAGGTGTTTGTCTGACTTGCTCTTAAAAACCTCGGATGATGGAGATTCCACAACTTCCCTAGGTAATTTGTTCCAATACTTAACTACCCTGACAGTTAACAAGTTTTTTCCTAATGTCTAACCTAAATCTAACTTCTTGTCCTGTCCTCAGTGGTTATGAGGAACAATTTATCACCCTCCCCTTTTTAACAACCTTTTACATATTTGAAGACTTATTGTGTCTTCCCCCCTCAGCTTTCTCTTCTGTAGACTAAACAAACCCATTTTTTTCAATCTTTCCTCGTAGGTCAGGTTTTCTAGGCCTTGAATCATTTTTGTTGCTCTTCTCTAGACTTTCTCCAGATTGTCCACATCTTTCCTGAAGTGTGGTGCCCAGAACTGGATGCAGTAATCCAGTTGAGGCCTTCTCAGTGCTGAGTAAAGTGGAAGTGTATCTTGCTTAAACACTCCTGCTAATACATCACAGAATGGTGTTTTCTTTTTTTGTGACAGTATTACATTGTTGGCTCATATTTAGGTTATGATCCACTATAACTCTCAGATCCTTTTCTGCAGTATTCCTTCTTAGGCAGTCATTTCCCATTTTGTGTTTGTGTAGTTCTTTATTCCTTAAGTGGGGTACTTTGCATTTGTCATTGTTGAATTTCATTCATTTATTTCAGACCATATCTCCAGTTTGTCAAGATCATTTTGAATTTTAATCTTGTCCTCCAGAATGCTTGCAACCCTTCCTTCCTTGGTATCATCAGCAAACTTTAAGTGTACTATATCCAAGTCATTTATGAAGATACTGAATAGACCTGGACCCAGGACAGATCTCTGTGTGAGCCACCTGATATGCCCTTGCAACTCCTTTATGAACCATTGATAACTACTCTCTGAGTACAGTTTTCCAACCCATAGTGCACCCGTCTTATAGGTTCTTCTAGGCTATATTTCTCTAGTTTGTTTGTGAGAAAGTCATGTGAGACATTATCAAAAGCCTTACTAAAGTAGAGAAATATGACATCTACTGATTTCCCTCTATATACAAGGCGTGTTGTCCTGTAAAAGAAAGATATTAGGTTGTCTCGATATGATTTGTTCTTGACAAATCCATGTTGACTGTTACCTATCACCTTATTTTCTTCTAGGTGCTTACAAATTGATAGTTTGATTGTTTGTTGCATTATCTTTCTGGGTGCCAAAGTTAAGATGACTGGTCTATAATTCCCTGGGTTTCCCAGCTAGTTTCACAGCTAGTGCCAGATGTGCTGGGGGGGGTGGGGTGGGGGAATGGGATTTCTTCTTCCCCTGTAATGAGTGGCCAGGTCCGAGGCAGACCCACCCCCAGAAACCTCCCCCAGCTGCAAGAAGCTCCGCACACCTCTCCTCCCCCTATTTTCTGTTTCCTGTGGCTGAGGAGCAATGGGGAAGGGGTAATTGTACGGGAAGCTGCTCCCCTGTCCACCCAACCTCCCTGCATCCAGACTCCCCCATACCCAGACCCCCCCGATGAGCCTTACTGCCCCACACCAAAACCCCCGCACCCAAACCCCACCCTGCCAAGCCTCACCCTCCCCTGCAGCCAGGCCCCCTGCCAAGCTCCACCCCACCCCTCGCATCCAGACTCGCACTGAGCCCCTTTCCCCTGCATCCAGATCACCCCCCGCTGAGCCGCCCCACTCAAACCCCCATCCCAAGGAGCCCGAACCCCCTGCACCCAGACCCTCCTGCCGAGCTCCATCCACCCCACATCCACATTCCCCTGCTGAGTCCCAACTACCTTCACTCGGACCCCCCTGCAAAGTCCCAATCATCCTGCTCCCAGAAACCCCCAGTGAGCCCCTGTGCATCCAGATTCCCCCACCCCACCCCCACCAAGCTGCCCACACCCAAATTGCCCCACACAGAACCCTCTAACCCCACACCTGGATCCCCACTTAGCCACTCCACACCTGGATCGGGGGCTAGGGCTGGGCATGCATGCAGGACTCTGTCCCTCTCACTCGCTATCTTGGTGCTTCTGGCGCAGAAGCGCAGGGCCCTGGGGTATTTCTGGGGCAGGCTGGGCCCTTGCGCTGTGTCAGGGGTCGGGTGCAGCCTCACCGCCAGGTCCGTGTCCTGAGGGTAGGGGAGGAGTTGGGGGAGGCTGCAGGGTGATCTTCCACCTCCGTGCGCCAGTGGCCTCTCCTCCCCACTGCCATGCTGGAGCCTCCACGTTTATTTATTGACAAATAAAATATGCAGAATTTTAAAATATTGTGCACAGAATGTTTGTTTTTGGTGCACAATTCCTTCAGGAGTACTTAGTCTCCTGTTTATAGATAGGTACTATATTGGCCCTTTTCCAGTCCTCTGGTGTATCTCTCATCCTCTACGAGTTCTCAAAGATAATCACTAGTGGCTCAGAAATCTCTTCAGCCAGTTCCTTAAGTATTCTAGGATATATTTCATCAGGCCCTGCTGACTAGAAGACCTCTAAGTAATTCTTAACTTGTTCTTTTTCCTATTTTAGCCTCAATCCTACCCCATTTACAGTGATGTTCACTATGTTAGTTGTCCAATTACTGCTAACATTTTTGGAGAAAACAAGTAAAAAAATGCATTTAAGACTTTGGCCACCACTACATTTTCTGTCATTGTCTTTCCTTCCTCATTTAGTAATGGGCCTACCCTGTCCCTGGGCATCCTCTTGCTTCTCATATATTCGTAAGATGCTTTCTTGTTACCCTTTATATCCTTAGCTTCTTTAACCTCTTTTTGTTCCTTGGCCTTCCTAATTTTGTCCCTACATGCTTGTGGTGTTTTTTTATGTTCATCCTTTGTAGTTTGACCTATTTCCACTTCCTTTGAGTTTCAGGTCGCTTAAGATCTCCTGTTTAAGCCAGGGTGGCTTCCTACCATAGTTCCTATCTTTCTTATGCATTGGTATAGTTTACTCTTGTGCCCTTAATAATGTCTCTTTAAAAAACTGCTAACTCTCTTGAACTGTTCTTTCCCTTAAACTTGCTTTCCATGGGATCTTACCTACCAATTCTCTGAGTTTGACGTTTGCCTTCTTGAAGTCCATTTGTCTGTATTCTTCTGTTTTCTCTACTACCATTCCTTAGAATCATGAACTCTGTCATTTCATGATTGCTTTCACCCAAGCTGACTTCCACCTTCAGATTCTCAGTTAGTTCCACCCTGTTTGTCAGAATCAAATCCAGAATAGCTTCTCCCCTAGTTGCTTTCTCCACCTGCCGTAATAAAAAGTTGTCTCCAGTGTATTCCAAGAACTTGCTGGATAATCTGTGCCCTGCTGTATTGTTTCCCCAACAGATGTCTGGGTAGTTGAAGTCCCCCATCACCCACCACCAAGTCCTGTGTTTTGGATGATTTTATTGTTTAAAAAATGTGTAATCCACCTCTTCTTCCTACTTAGGTGGTCTAAGTAGACCCCTCCATGACATCATCCTTGTTGTTTTTTTTACTTCTTTTATCCTTACCTGGGTGTTTGAGTGAATTCCACTACCCCCAATTTACTAGGGGTGAATTTCTCCCCTTCTTTTATAGGATTTAGTTAATCTGGAAAGCATGAACTGGTAAGACATGAGTATATGCTAAATTCATTTTCATTCATATCTCTCTAGGAGTTGCATTAATTGTTTCCTAACATTCAGAAACAGTAAATACTTATGAATGTAAGGGAGAAAGACATTTATGACTTTGGTGGTTAGTGTTTCTGGTCTTATGCACAAATAATTAAAGATATTTAGGTCTTAGATCTAAGGTGAGCAATTAAAGCTAAAATGGAAATTGGTATACAAGTCTTATCATAAAACCCGAAGTTATGTTTGTGTATTGAATAATCTTCCCTTATATTATCAGGATTTATTGCCCCCACCAGCCCTGGTTGAAGAAAGTGAAACAGTTCAAACTCAGGAAGCAGAAGCGGAAGTTGAAACCAAAAGCACACCAGTGGAGAGTGAAGAGACGACGGTGAAGGAAGAGGGAGAGACGGTGAAGGAAGAGGGAGAGCATCGGAAAATGCCAGAGCATCCAGGAAGAGATAGTGATAGTGAAGACAGTGAAGCTGAGACTGAGACTGAAAAGTGATCTTTACCCTCAATATGTTTTGGGCACAGACTGGAGATGGTGACAGAGCCAAAATAAGTTGGACCTTATTAATAGCTGGCTGTGTAATGCGACCTGTTCTGCATATTTTTCACTGAATATTTCAGTGGACAAATGTAATGATTGGTATATAGTGGTAAATATTAATGGGTACTGAATTCTTATCAGTATCAATACTTTGTAGTTATTCATGTCAAGTGGCTAGTGCTTTTTTTTCATTTAGTAAAAATGCTTTTATACTTTTTAATGTTTTGGATAGAAAAAGTAAACATTTTTAATATGTTCATTGATTCAACCATCAAACTTCTAGTGATTTTAAGTATTTATCTTCAGGCCCACTTCACATTCACTTTCCCTAACGCTTATATATTAAGTGGACAGTGCAGAGGTTCAGAACCAAACTGCCTATGCTTCTATGCAGAGATGTTGGTATGGGCCCTAATTCAGCAGGATACTTAAGCATATGCCTAACGTTAGACACATGAGTAGTCCCATTGACTTCAGTGGGAGTTAAATACATGCTTAAGTGCTTTGCTGAACAGGGACCTCTGAGAGCAGCATAAGACCATGTGCTAGCTGTGCTCTTTTCATTGCTGCCTTCTGCTGCTGTTCTTAGTTTGTCCACATAGACAATAAAAAAGAACTTTCATTTTTATTTTGAGAGACAGTAATTGCTCGTGATAAAGTAACATCGAATAAAGGTGAAGGTCGTTTTCCACATACACAGGAACTGGGTCTGCAAAACATCAAACACGTAGTGAGACAGTGCTTGAGTGGATTTTCTGGTTGTAACTTCCAAACATCCTTCATAAGCTCCTAGGGAATAAAAGGTTTTCCACTGATTCAGCATCTGCCAACTTGGCAATTGATTCAATTAAACACACAGTTCTTTCTCAGTAGATTTGCAAACAAAGCAGTAGCCATTGGACCATCCTTCATATTCTTTGCTGGCAAATGAAAGATAATTCGGTTGTGAAATTGTCAGCACGATTTCCTCAACAAAATATAGACAAGAAAATCATTCATACTAATGAATTAAAACATTCAAGTTTTCTAAATATCTTTGTAGTAAAATGAGACTCAAATGTAAAGAAAAACAATTAGAAGCAAAACTTGCCTCCCCTCCCTCCCCACCCACCCACACACCGCCAACATGATGTATGATAACCCCTACCCCCATCATCTTCATTAAAATCAATCTCCCTTCCCATGTCGCCACTATTGCACATCACAATATCTAGTTTTGGTACTCCAGCCTTTTTGTGAGCTGCTACATTTGTTTTCTGAACTCAGCCAAACCAGCAAATGAATCACTTGAGAAGCGTGTGTGTCTTTCCATCCATCACTTTTAACAGAGAGGGAAAAAATGCACAGGTTCTTTTTTAAATTATCTGCTAGTGGAGGGTGAATGGTGCAGAGTTAAATATATGGGTGATACAGTTTCATAAATTAATGTGCATATGTTTAATCAGGGATGAATAGTACAAGGCCTTCGGGCAACATGTGACCAGCTCAGCTGAGGGTCGTCTTTGCTTTCCAACCTATTTTCTATAAATATTTGAGTGTTTGACAATCATCTATCTTGGTTTTTTTTTTTTTTTTTTTTTAAATGGAGCAGAAGCATGTGGTATTTGTACGTAATTAATGAAGCAACTGAAAGGAGGAAAATTGATTTTTTTTTTCTAAAATAGGTAGTTGAATATTGTAGCCTGATCTATAGATTATGAATAAGAATTTGCAGCTATCACTTTGAGGGTTGACAGGTCCCAAGATCAGGCCTAGTATTATTAAAATTATTATATCGTTGGGAACGCTGATGTGCACAGGTGCAACATTCACACTATAGGAACGCTTTTATTTACAAATAATTTATTAATACATTTAGCAAAGTCACAAACACTCTAACTCAATAAGGTAGATAGAGATAATACAGAAAGTGCATCTGAACATCCATACTCTCACCATCCCTTGCAGAACAACCTGAAATGTTAGCCATCATCTTTATCATCACCTTCCTCATCTTCACCAGTGGTCATCATTCTGGCCCCTCCCAAGGCCTACATCTCCCTCTACTACTGCCCTGGGATGCTGCTTTTATAATATGTTTAATGCATATTCAGTAGGAGTTTTCCCCCTCTTCCTTATTTTTATTTCCTCCCCTTACCAATGTTAAGGTGTCCTTAACTATCTCAGTAGCAATAAGAGTACAGAGCCTGACTGAATGCCTACAGCAACCGGAGAAGATTAAGAAGAATAAAAGAATGAGAAGATACTTTGGAATGTATTTGCAGACTCACTGGCGATTTCCCCAATGCCTACCCCACACGCTGATGCACACAGAGTCTGTGTTGAGCTGTGCTATATATGCAGACCCTTCTGCATGGTCTCCAGGAGTCTTGGCTCCCCAGTGCAATTTGTACTTATTCTGCTGTGTCCAGAGTAGGAGTGTAGATTTGCTCCTAAAATGGTGAGGAGAGTTGTGAAGGGGATTGGAAGGGAACCGAGATTGTACTAAACTAATAGCAAAAGCTTGAATTACTGTTTTACTGCATCCTCATTTGGGGCATGCCTCCCTGGGGGATTGAGGGACAACAAGGTAAGGAGTGGGAGTGGAGAAGAATTAAAGGTCTTAGTATGTCTGCACTTAAAATGCTGAAGCAGTGCTGCTGTAGTGCTTCAGTATAGATGCTATCTACACCGACAGGAGAGGTTCTGCCACTTACATAGGTAAGCCACTTCCCTGAGATGGTGGTAGCTAGGTCAACAGTTAGGTGGGTTTACTGATGTAAATTTCTAATGTAGGGGGAGTGTGATAGGCTTCATTTTCTTGAAAGGGGAAGGGATCAAATTTCAGAAGTTTGGGAGAATGGATGGTTTACTGAATGGTTGTAAAGCTTTGGCTTTTTGAATCCTTCCATTCAAAGCTGACAGCCTTCATGATTTAAATATATTGAAATCTTTCCTCAAAAAAATGCATATAGTTATTTGTTGACCTTTTTCTCGTACGAAAATATCTCACACACACACGTCTAAATCCATAATTTAGGTCTTGGTGGCTTGTTTTTGAAAGACAATATTTTCTTGGGATTTAACATCTCCTTTTAGTGTTTGCAGCTTTGTGCTAATGAATGAGAGTCAGATAGTGAAATTGAATAGTATATTTTCATTATCTCAAGTTGACTGAAATGCAAACTGTAAATAAGCACTTTTTACAAAACCCTAAGAGCTATAGATGTTTCTATTTTTTAATGCCTTCCTTGCAGATGTATTGTGGCAGGACATTTGTAAGGCGGCCACGTGGTCTGCAGATTGGCAGAGGCCCTTGGGTTTTTTCGCCTTCCTCTGCAGCGTGAGGCACGGGTCACTTGCTGAAGGATTCTCTGCACCTTGAAGTCTTTAAACCACAAGTTGAGGACTTCAGTAGCTCAGACATAGGTCAGGGGTTTGTTACGGAGTGGGTGGGTGAGATTTTGTGGCCTGCATTGTGCAGGAGGTCAGACTAGAAGATCATAATGGTCCCTTCTGACCCTAAAGTCTGAGTCCTCTATCCACATCTTTTCCGCTCACGATGCCATCACCCCAGCAATGGTGGCAGTGGATGCGGCAGTTGGCCATGCCATCCTACAGACTGACTTCTTGCGAGTCCTTGCACCCACCTCCGTGCCGAGCACTGCTCTCTACTCTCTGCAATCCATATAGGGACCATCACTTGAAGGAGAATGGGAGGCTGCTTACTGTAACTGGAGGTTCTTTGAGATGTGTGGTTCCTATTTGGATTCCAATACCCTCTTAAAGCCTTAAACTCACCACGTGGCCGACACACATGAGGGTCAATAGACACTACTACAAACAGTTCCAGTGCATGGCATGCATGCACACCGCCTTTGGAATCCAAATAGGGACCATACATCTTGAAGAACCTCCAGTTACAGTATGCAGCCTCCCCATCCTATTGAACAATGTTATACTATAAAAAGCGACAGAGTCCTGTGGCACCTTATAGACTAACAAAAGTATTGGAGCATAAGCTTAATGTTATACTGTGTTTTCTAAAGTGAGACATACTACATACATTTGGGATGCTGAGTTGGATAGGGAGAGAGAGGTCCTTAAAAATCATCCCCTTTAGCTGAGGACACATGCAGGGATACTGAAACAAGAGTTTTGGGAGAATGCTTAGTTGCCAAGGAGTCTTCCTTTTGGACATGTATTGGCTACTGTCTTGAAATATGAATGGACATTGTCCGGTCAGTGTTTTTATTCACCATATTTAAGCATGTGTGAGCTTGAAAAAAATAAGTTTACGTAAAATAACCTTAAACCCTGATATTGGCTGAAGTATCCATACCCTTTAGTGAGTGGGCCAGAAGAACCATCCTGAGAAAGGGAAGGACCTGGATGAGACAGACCCCACTGAATAGTAAAAGTTTGTGTTCATTTTCCATGTTGGAAACTTTTTTTCCAATAAGCCCTTTCAAGTGTCTATGGCCCAGATTCTCAGTGGTATTTAGGCACCTGATTCCTGTTGAAATCAATACAAGCTAAATATCTTTTGAGGATCTGGGCCCCAGTCTCATTTGTAAGTCACTTTTAAAATGAAATTTTTGTAACAAGTATTTTTGAAAAAGAATGGCTTAGGCTAGCAAGGATGTATGTTGGAAATTATTACTATATTTCGTGACTCTGGAATTGTTTATAAATGAAGAGAATGTGCCTATGCCCAGTGCCCCACCTGTAGAGAAAATCTTTACTGCAAAAAAGATTGACTTCCAGTTTTATTAGCTCAGTTGTCTTGGTGTGTACCCTAAAGTAGAACATTACATACATGCCTTGTGGGGACTGTTAAAGTCATTCCTTAGCATGAGAATCCTACTGACAAGAGTGAGTATGATGTGCATCTATCTAGATTTGTATATTGCTCTCATCACTATGTTATTTGAGCATGTAACAAGGAAAATTTAGGACTTGGAGTGGGTGGGGCACGTGGTGCTCTGCCTGATCTTTGGCCAAAACAGAAATCTCTATGGGATTGCTCCAGCCAATGTAATTTAGTAGATTGAGGTGGTCAGCTCAGGATCAGAGGAAAGAAAGGTGTCTTAGAGACAACTTTTTCCCAGCTGCGTTGTATGTAAGCTTGGCTCAGTTGAGGACTAAGCCCTTAGTATCTGCCATGCTGCTTCAGTTCGCATTTTGAAAACTGCCACATCCTGTCATAGAAATCAATGAGCAGTATAACCTGAAGGAAGTACAAGGCTAAGATTAAAGTAACCTGTGCCCTGCCTTCTCCCCTCCAGTTTAGAAGTGAAACTGGGCTGACTTGGTGCCCTTAGCCTGACTATCCATTGCCATCATTCCTGGACTCCTTAGGCTCCCTCATAGGTACCAAATGATCCAAACATAATTCAGATTCTGTTAGTGTGTGTTCCCATTCGCAAACTGATTCAATCCCCACTGAGCAGAGAGGCTTGTAATGCACTAGGTCCTAATCTCTCTCATGCACACAGCTCAGACTTCAGTGGTGGGCCAACTGTCCTAAATTGCTCCCTACTCCCACAACGTTCACCCACGGCATTCTGTCAGCCTGAACTATGTAATGAGAGGAGGCATTGAGGACAGCTGCTGCTGCTGACTTATCGCTCAGTCCTGTACACAGTACCCAACTATAAAATTCTGAGCTGAATCAAGTAAGATTTACTGATGCAAAATCAGGATGAGGACTTTAGGAAATGTGTGGCTCCTTATGGTATGAAATAAATTATATATTCTATTTGTCTACATATATACAGGTATATTTATTGGAAGACAGGTTGTAACTCCGAGTTACAACCTTGAAGCAAGCTTCTCTTATAAACCCAAACGTAATGCACCCATCTAATTTCATCAAAATGAAATAAATCCATCTGACATAGTACATTACACAGCTTACCTAAATTCTGTCCTTATTTTGGACAGTTTGGTTCAAATTGGGCAAAAGTTGTTGTAGAGGCATTCTGGAAATCTGAGGGTTCAGTATATGAGGAGCCTTTCAATTATGATAATATTTTTCTAATGCTGCTTTTTCTTTCTCTGCCCCCCGCCCTCATCTCTGAAAGAGGTTTGCCCTGCAAATTACAATTTATTTATTTATTTTTGGTAGCCTTGCTCCAAATTGGTGCCTTTTTTAATGTTTTAGGAAAGTTGTGAGAGGGAATTACAAAGATATAGAGCAACAAAGAGTCCTGTGGCACCTTGTAGACTAACAGACATATTGGAGCATAAGCTTTCGTGGGTGAATACCCACTTCGTCTGACGCATGCCCACAAAAGCTTATGTTCCAATACGTCTGTTAGTCTATAAGGTGCCACAGGACTCTTTGTTGCTTTTTACAGATCCAGACTAACACGGCTACCCCTCTGATACAAAGATATAGAGCTGATACAAATAACTATTGCTGTGGTGCAATTATACCTGTTAATATATGTTTGCAGTAAAAATGTATACATGATAAATACGCTATACATGGCCTGGGTGACATGAGCAGAGGCATGGAGGAGAGAGCCAGAGCTCAGGGACTCCACTGGGGGGGGAGAAGAGAATATGGGAGGAGAGAGCATCTCTGATCTGAACTCAAGTGCACCACATGGGGAGAGGAGACTATTCTAAATCCAATCCCCTTAGCCTCTGGATCTCCCCATTAGTGCAAAATTCACAGGCAAATTTAAGTGTTTAAAGTAGGACTGTCAATTATTTGCAGTTAACTCAAATGATTAACACAAAACAAGTTAACTAGATTTTTTAAAAATTGTGATTAATTGCAGTTTTAATAACACTGTTACATTTAAATTGGTATTTTATTATTATAAATGTTTTTGGATGTTTTTCTAAATTTTCAAATGTAGTGATTTCAATTACAATACAGAATACAACATATTTATATTATTATTTTGATTACAAATATTTGCCCTGTAAAAAAAAAAAAGAAATAGTATTTTTCAGTTCACCTCATACAAGTACTGAAGTGCAATCTCTTTCTTGTAAAAGTGCAACTTACAAATGTAGAATTATTTTTTTTTTACATAACTACACTCAAAACCAAAACAATGTAAAACTTTAGAGCCTACAAGTCCATTCAGTCCTACTTCTCGTCCAGCCAATCACTAAGACAAACAAGTTTGTTTACATTTACAGGAGATAATGCTGCCCGCCCCTTAATTACAATGTCACCAGAAAGTGAGAAGAGGCGTTCGCGTGGCACTGTTTTAGCTGGCATTGCAAGGTATTTATATGCCAGATATGCTAAACATTCGTATGTCCCTTCATCCTTTGACCACCATTCCAGAGGACATGCTTCCCTGTTGAATTTAAATTGGTATTCTATTATTGTTTAACAGTGCAATTAAAACTCTGATTAATCGCAACTATTTATTTTTAATCTCACGATTAATTGTGATTATTTTTGTAATCATTTGGCAGCCCTAGTTTAAAGTTTAATCTCCCAGGGTGCACCATGTGAGCTTCTGTTTTGCATGAGGGACTGTGCTGTTGTGGGCAACTGGAGCTGGAAGGCAGTGTGCACAGAGCAGTGGTTGAAGGCATTAGACCTGATGGGGGGAGGCATTATATGAGGAGTTGCCTTCCAAGCAGAGTGTGTGACAGAGATGTAAGTATATGTGGTTGGGTGTTGGTTGTAGTCTGGATTAACACCCTTTTGCACCCTTTCCACCTTAAAAAAAACTTCTTTTTTTTTTTTTTTTAAGGGAACCATGCAAACACAAAAAATAAATTCTGGGGGGAAGACCAGGTTGAGTCATTTTTTTCCACCCCAAAGCTGGGCGGGACGAGGATCTGACTCCACAGATGAGCTCAGTTCCCATCCTCCCAAAAGTCCCCCAGCAGCACCATGTCCCATGTATATCTGAAAGTCTGTGTGTGCAATTTTGTGTGTATGGTCGTGTCTGTCCATATGTGTGTCTGTGTAAAGCATATCCCCGCAGTGTCCTCCGTACAAGGTTGTCTCCTGTGTCACATCACCCCCAGCACTCTGTATTCCCCTTTGGTCTCTGTTCAATCTCCCCAGCAGGCCATAGCTGTCTCCCTCCCAGCCATACCTTTCTTCCTTAGCAGGGCAGGGGCTGCTTGTCCCTGTCCCATGCTATGTGCTCCAGTCCTCTGGGGAGAGGATTGGAGGAGAAAAGCAGGTCTCTTCTCTCTGGCTCCTCCTGCTGTCTGAAGTGATATTGTCTATATGCTAGGGAACTGAGCTTTTCATCTCTACTCCTCAGCTGTCAGGTAGTGCTGAGATAACTGCTGCTGCACACAGCAGCATTTGGGAAATTAGAAATGGTCTCCCTTTCCCTTTCTTGCCTCCCTGCTATCACCGATGCAAATTTACAGGGGAGAAAAGACATCACGGCTCCCCCACCCGTACCTGAAACTTCTAGGGGAAATGTCCACCTTAACCTCTCCTAGCAGTTGTGCCTGTGGGACAAATATACGTGTAACATATACTGGTCACTTCAAATTGATAGTGTCTTTAAAAAGTCTCTTCTCCAATTTTTGCTGAAGAGAGGGACTTTCTGTAGTTTGATTAGTCTCCACCTAAAACCAGAAACCCTAAGAATAATATGCAAAATAATCAATGATGTTACAATAAAATGAGACATGGTTCACTAATCAAGTCTGTAAAAGTTGACAGCCTCTTTTGTAATGCATGCCTCTCTTGTGCTTGATTCTCCCTGTCTGCTGACTTCTCTTCTGCCAGTCTTCCTGAGTCTTCGGAGTTTTCCATCCTCTTCTCTTTGGCAGCTTTGTGTTTGGCACAAAATGCCCTTTTAGCTCTTGCACCCTTGCCCATCTCCTCCTTTTCTTTAGATCACATTAATTAAATGCCATAACAACTAACCTTCACCTTGAAAACCCAATTTAAATCTGTGTCTTCAGCTTCTCGTGGTAGGATATAGTTCATTAGACTAAGTCTAAGAACTATGATGAATAGGAGAGGGATTACTTTACACGGACAGTATAAATGTGTCACCTACAATGCTTGGCCAACTCAAACTTTCAAAGGCAATCTCTAAATTAGTGACAGAGTGTGTACATCCATGTGTAAAGCATGTCCCCTCAGTGTCCTCCCTAAAAGACCATGAGACTACAGGGCAGGAGTTCAAAGGTCAGTTCCTAGTTATGCCACTGACTTGCTTTTAGCCTTTGGCCTCACATCAATTTCTGTCTGTTAAAATGGAGATAAAGGGAAGCTTAATTTACTAGGTTCTTTAAAGAACATTGAGATTTGTGGGTGAAATATGCTATCGAAATGCAAAGTGTTAATAATATTACAGAATTTAAACATGTGACTGGGATTTGTATGTGCATTAAGGCCCAACCCAACAAAACATTTAATCACAGGCTTAATATTAAGATCCCAAGTAATTGCATTCAAGTCAATGAGACAACTCCAGTTCTTAAAGTTAAGAACATGCTAAAGTGCTTTGATGGCTCAGGACCTAAATCGTATGTAGGCATACTCTGTGTTTTTATGTGTAAGAATAAAGAACTATGTGGTTAGGAACAAAATCCAGTGATAGTGAATGGATGCCCCTCAGGTTGCAGAGAAATGAATAGTAGAACACTTCAAGGGGTCAGTACTGATATCAGTATTGTTTAATGTACTAATAATTTGAAGGAAGATATGGACAGTGGGTTGATGAGGTTAGTTGGAGACTCTAGGTTATTTAATTTAGTAAAAGCTATGGAGAATTATGAGGAGCTCCAGATGAATTTAAACACATTGGGGGACTGGTTAAGTGTATGGCAGATTATTCTTAACTTGGAAAAACGTAAAGTAACACAAATTGCCAAGGATGGGCTCTGATTTTATAGGATCCTCTCAGGAAAAAAGCTTACGAGTCATTGGACTAAGTGGACAGCTCAGTGAATATATCTGTATAGATACTGAATAGGATGAGGGAAAGCATGGAGCCTTGAATGGTCCTGCATATGAGAGTCATGGAGAGTGAGGAACAGTTGTCCTCAGTTAGGCTGAGAGGAAAGACCTGAGCAATTTCAGCCTTGCAGATAGAATGGCAGAATTAGGTTGTCAACCATTTCACGTGCCATGGTGAGTCCAAAACATTGAGTAGTAATCTGCTTTCTCCCCCCCAACCCCCAAACTGTGGGCATGAGGAAGTCATCCACCAGAGCGACAAGGGCTGTGTCTCCACCGTGTCCTGGCCTGAAGCCTTATTGGGATGGATGTTGGCAACAGGGAGGTGTAGTTGCAGCCTATTTTTAGTTAACTTCTCAATTAACTTGCTTAAAAAAGAGAGATTGGAAACTGAGCAGTAATTTGTGAGATTGCTGGCACTGAGTGCTTATCTATTCAGAGTAAAGGTTAGACTCATGAAGCTCTAAAAGACAAAAATGTGTGCTATAATTGGAAGTTATGGAGCTGCTCAGGGAAGATGGGGTTGGAGGAGAGCTAATGGAAAAGGACTCTCTGCCTCCTACACAGATTAACTCCAAAATTAGAAATATATCTGCAATATGTCCAAGTCAAGGTTGCTGTGAAAGCCATAACTATGAATTTTGTGACCTCTACACATTTAATCATAATGCAATCATAATATTGCATTAATATAGTTTGCACTGAAAATTTTATTAATGAAAATAAAAATTCAGTGGCAATTGATGATAAACTGTGATTGCATGAGAGATGGCAATATAAGAGTCAGATTACCATGTATATATCTTGAATGTAGGATGTAAAATTTAAATAACTGTGATCAGGGCCAAAGCCTGTAACTGGCATGCAGCTGGGCTACCTGCTGGAATCCTTTTGGGTGGTGGAAGGAAGAAATATTCTTTCTTTGAGCTATCCAAGAACAAGAAAAGTCACCTGCAAAATTTCTTATGGCATGACAAATACCTTTTATTTACTGTAAGGTAATCCAAAATAGCAAACCGAATTTAATTGAACTTTATTTGGTTAAGGAATAAACACCAAAAGCAGAGGTCTAATATGAAAGTACCTCGCCAACTACAGAAATGCTATCATATTTGTCTTCTCCCAACAAAAAAAACCATTACAAAAAATCTGAACTGTATCAGAGGAATTTGGAAATATTTAAAGTGAATGTGTGACTGATACAAACACAGCAACATTCCATTGGGGATTTTGGAGCACTGATTTTTTTCCCCTCTCCCGTTTTACACTACTTCCATCACATGCCTTCTCCATTGGGCACTACTAATGTCAGGACTGTGTCCATCACACTGCAGCAAAACCTTTCTGGATCTCAGCCCTGCTAAGAAATACCTGGGATTGAAGGACCCAGACAAAGGACTTAGACTATCACTTAGGACATGTAAGCCAACAGGTCCCTTCCAGTCCATGACCAAGTTCCCTGTTGTCACATAGAATTCCATCCATATATTTATTAAACTCGATCTTAAGCTCCCTATGGATCTTTCCCTCTTCTCCTCTCCCTGAGGTAGAAAAGAGAGGATGTTTACTGAACTGAAATGCTGCTGCCAGAGCCATCACTGAAGATTGTAGGCCAGATCCTCAGTTCTGAACAATCCCCCTTACGCTGCTCTGCAGCATGAGAGACCTAATACTACCATAACAAGGCAGCCGGAATTTCCCCCTTTTTTAGGGGAATCGCTGGCTGGCATGGCAAGCTTTACACAACTCTGTCATGACCCTTTGGACACAGGGGAGCTCTAGCTGCATAATGGCGTTTCTGGACGGCCAGCATAGAGTTCTAGATTCCGAAGCCAGATGGGACCATTGTGACCATCCTGTATTACATGGGCCAGAGAGCTTCCCTGAAATAATTCCATTTGGATTAGAGCATATCCTAAACCAATCTTGATTTAAAAATTGCCAAACCCATCACAGCTGTTGGTAAATTATTCTAATAGTTAATTATCCTCACTGTTAAAATGTTATGACTGTAGCCTTTTACTTTATTTAAGGTTAATTATACTTTAGTAGGTTTGGCTCTGGCGGCTATAGTTTTAAGTTCAACAGAGTTACCTCTGTTTGTTTTACATTTAGAGTTCATGGGAACACATGAAACCATAGGCAAATAACACATACAACTACAAGAGCATTTATTTGTTAGTAATTTTATTAAAATTACTGACAACGCTATAAATGTTACAGCATATACAATTTCTAAAGATAAGTATAATGGACCAGTTATACCTACAGACATACTTACATTTTTCTAGATGGCCCTTTTTTGGATTGACCCTTAATAGGGGAGTGGTTCCTGCTGGAGTTTTACCTAGGAAGCTCAATTTTTCTGTTCTGGGCAACCTTTTTTATACTGTGAGTTTGTCTATACCTACATTCTGTGCATGTACATGAAAGTATCAACCCTCTTTTTCTTATTGGTTTGTGTCCCCTGGAAACACAAGGGACCCTGAATTCTATAGGCTGGGTAGGTTTTTGTTAACATTGATGTACCACCTTTACTCTGTGGTTAGGGCATGTGTTAGAGACAATATTTGTTGTCACAGCATTTTATAATTTAATTTAATCTTTCCAGCTATACTTTTGCAATATTACCGGTTGGTACCTCTTTTCCATTATCTTTTGGGTTATTTCTTGGTCATTGACTTGTGCCATTATTTTTTGTCTCCAAGGCCCAAAATAGCTAAGCTAAGGTCTTGCAGGCTTCGGCCTATGGGTTTTTGCGTTTCAGCTTCTCTTACTAATGTCTACCACATAGTTCCTTTAAATACTGATCAATCTTATACTTTTATTGTCCTACAAATTAACTCTAATTAACATACAGTGAATATATGTAATATAACATATTGATTAATCAGAACAGAACACGATAAATGGATACTAAACTAAAATCATCAGCCACTTCCCCCCCCCTTGACAGGGTGTGTGTTACCTTGTTATTAAGAAATGACTAGATAATAAGAACCCCCTGTTACATGCATATGACAGTAATGATTAATACTTAAACACATCAATTACATTTGTTATGTGCTAAAGTATTATATGTAATTTAAATTTATGCCTAAAGATTATATGTAATAACTCTATTTGCACGCCATTCTTTTATATTATTAGGGATTGGAGTTGGGTTTTTGTAGGGACTTTTGCAATTGGGGGAGCAATTGCTCCTCTGCATTGTGGTACATAGTTACAATTATATGGAGCTTTTTGGGACTTGATGTGGACTTATACTTTGCATTTTTTATAAGTTTTAACTTCCTTATGTACTTCTTTATATTAGCTTTGGCTGCTGCTGGGGCTGTGACAGTTGACAACAAGGGAAAGGAAACAGGCTAAGTTATACGCGGCAGGGGGTTAACCCTTCTTGTGCGTAGTGATTTAAGTTTTCCTTTCATGTGACATAGGGCAAGGATGGTGCACATAGTAAGGATACTGTGACCAGTAATTCATCCTTTTCATTCAATTTTCATTTCTTTAGGTGTACTATCTTTTGAACTGCCACTATTTAAAACTTTTTGCGTTATTCATGTTGTTACTAATTTTAATTGTGAATTTTTTTTTTAACAATTGTTTTAGTTGTAAGGTTAGTGGTGGTATATATGCACGAAAAACTGGAGTACTTTGTTTAGTTAAATCCTGATAATTAGGGATACTTAGAATAACAGTTTTATTTTTAAAAGTGGGCATTGGAGATATTGTTGTATGACCAATTGTTGTAGGCACTTGTGGTTTAAAACAAAAATTTGGATTTGTGACCATACATTTACGTTGAACATGCTAGAATTTTTTTTATGATTCGTTACTATGCAATACTGCCCTTCTTTTGCATACGCTATTTGTTCCATAGGATATTTCGATTTAGTTAGTTGTACTGGACATGGTATTTGTGTTTCATTCACTGCCAGTAAATCTTGTTGGTACCTTTCCAGCTGACTACATAGTGGAGTTATTACCTTAAACACATTACACTTACAGATTCATTGATGCCCCTTTTGAGAGCAACAAGCCATCTGCAGGACTTTTCGTGTTTGGGTATTGTGATGATACACTATCAGCTTGTTACATGATACACTTGCATTTATTTTTTATAAATATTGTTTTTTAGGTGACCTATGGACTGGACGGTAGCTGATTGGTCAAACACATTTTTATCTGGATTGAACACTTTATCTTGGTAGCTATAAAGTGAACGAAACATATAAGGATTATGACATGTCATAAAGTTTCCTTAAATAACATGTATTATGATTTGGATGTGGTGTCACAGATCCCAAGTTTTTATTGCCCCGAATGATTTTTTTTTACAGTTCATTTGGCATTTAACTTTTTTCCCCTCACTTTTGAATACATTATAGGCAATACCAATTTAAAATTTGCTGGTTTTTAATTAATTTTGGTACCTTTTTAGTTTTAAGAACGGTAAGGTATTCTTAATACTATTGATTACATATTGTTTATATGCTGAACAAATAATTTTTTCCCAAGATAATGATTTTTGTTCTGATCATTATTATAGTTTACCAATTGATTTTTTTTTTTTTAGTTTTATTAAACAATTTAGTGATTTCATGCACATTATATACTGTAAATAGTTCCTTGGTTGATAAATCATAAATTCCTTTTAACATTGAATTAATTACTTGATTAGCTTCTTCCTGAATTACATAATTGATATGCTTTTTGATTTTTTTAACATTCACTTTATTCCAGATTGACATTTCGGTATGAAACAATCCTGTAATACTATTTAGAATTTCCAAAGTATTTGTTTTTTGTTTTCTTTTAGGAGCATACAGATTATTGTGTATCTCCAAACCCAAATTATCAATGTCCTGGACCCGTTGTTGATAAGCAGTAATCTTATCCACAAGGAGTACTGGAAAAAAAGATGCCACTTTGGTGTCTTTACAATAACAAAATTCGCTCATTTGCCAATGAGATAAATTTAACACAACAGGGATATGCATGAATTGTACTTGATTGGTTAATACCCCTGACATAGGTGTGGCAGTGAGACCACTAACAGGGCTTTTCTGCAATTCTGGACATTCCACTGAATTCTGTGAATTATGCGTTTGGTTTTTTTTCCCACTATTATTGCCTGTATCTCCACTTTGAATTATAATAACTTTGACTTTATCCAAAACCTTAATTTCGATACAGGCTTCATATTCTTCCTTATTTTTATGCTTTAGATTGTATATGATTATTGCTTCACATTTTACCGAGCTTTGACATTTGATTTTTTTTTCCATGATTCATACTGAATTCCATTACTGATTGACAAAAAGTGATTTTTTTCCTGGAATATATGTTTTACATTCTTCCCTCCTAGATTCCTCCAGTAAGGGGGAGATTTGTTTCCAATTTACATAAGGCATGTATTCATTTTCTTTTATATTATATGCAAGAATAATATGTTTCCCTATTATTTCTTTAACATGTTGGTAAAAATTGTTATGAGTGGTTTGATGAAGTGTTTGGCTGCCTAATTTTTTTTTTTTTTTTTAAATAGTGTACGTACCTTTCTCCACGTATTTGAACCTTCAGTGGAAAATGTTTCCATAATACCAATTTTTGCCCTTCTTTTAACACTATATGTAATTCCAATTTTTGCAAACCTGACATATGGATTTGGTACCTTATGCATTGTTACAGTTGTACTATTAGTCCATCCAGTAAACGAAGTTTTATTTCGAGTTTTAGATATAAACTGTTCTTGGTTTGGTTGATAATTCCATTTAAAGAAAATTTTAGTTGCCAGGCATGGTATTTCAAACTGATCTTGGCCTGGTTTCGTTCTTTTTCATACTCAAATTACTGTTATTTGCAAATCTTTAGCTTCAATAGGCAAATTTGAGTTCTGTCCCAACGCAACATTTTGATTTACACTAACGGTTTGTGTTTCTTGTGGTGAAACAGTTGTGATTCAGTTTGGATGGCAGCATTCAAGCAGAAGTATAGGATTAGTGTCGTTGAGCTTTGCATTTTTTCTAGTTTCTGTTGCTGGGATGATTGTACTGGCTTTCTTGCGCAATTATTGTTTCTGGTTGCTGCGCCTGTGGAGAAATATTTTTTTCCAGCACAGTTTCAACTGATTTGCATAGTAGAATTTATTAACTTTTTTGTTTCCCTGTAAGATTCTAATTTTATACACAGAGGTAAATTCCTGT
This sequence comes from Terrapene triunguis, assembly GCF_002925995.2. Taxonomy (NCBI): domain Eukaryota; kingdom Metazoa; phylum Chordata; order Testudines; family Emydidae; genus Terrapene; species Terrapene triunguis. Next base: position 49,263,122 of record NW_020664447.1, read on the forward strand.
AACGGGAGGGCCCAGCAGTGAGCTTGGAGAGGTGCTAAGGGACCCAGCGGAGGCTGCTGTAATGGAAGGGTGCTAAGGGACCCTGGCAAGGTGCTAGGGGACCCTAGCGGGGGCCGATAAAAATCCTGAGTCACTAGCTTTGGTTCACTCCCCTAGGATCTCAACAACTTCATGGAGAAGCTGATGATGGTGAACCTGTATGCCCCCCCCAACAGTGCCATGAAGTGTAAAGCCGGGGAGATAGCAGGTGCGAGGGGGTGGGGAAGGGGCTTTCCTGGGTGGACCTTGTGGAATCAGAAGCTCTTGGAAGCAGTGTGTCTCCTCTTCCTGTGGAATCAGCAATTTCCAGCCTCTCCTGGCTCCACCCCTGTGGTGCTAACAGTCCAACTGCTTCTGGTGCTTGTATAAGGCGCTGCCATGCCCAGGGCTCGGGGTCCTGGCGTATACCTGCTGCGGGCAGGCTACACCCTCCTTGCTCATTCTCACCCCTGCTTCCACGCACCCTGTTTGATTGCTTCAAACAATGCACAGTCAACCTGTGGAACTCTTTGCCAGAGGATGTTGTGAAGGCCAAAACTATAACGGTTCAAAAAAAAAAAAACTAGATAAATTCATGGAGGATAGGTCCATCAGTAGCTATTAGCTAGGATGGGCAGGGATAGTGTCCCTAGCCTCTGTTTGCCAGAAGCTGGGAATGGGTGACAGAGGATGGATCTCTTGATGATTACCTGTTCTGTTCACTCTCTCTGGGGCACCTGGCATTGGCCACTGTCAGAAGACAGAATACTGGGCTAGATGGACCTTTGGTCTCACCCAGTATGGCCGCTCTCATGTTCTTATGAGGTACTGAGTCTATTCACAATAACATGTGGCCCAGTCCAATGATGACATAAATTGTGTTCAGGTACAGCATAAGATAGAAGCATAACTTGGTCTCCAATTTCCCAAGCATTTTCTCTGATTCTTATTAAAATAGGTTTTGCCTTTTGTTTGAATTTTTCCAATTTGACAGCTACCTGCAAGTGGATCTGATTTAAATGTTTTTGTAATGCTTGCAGATAGGTTTTTAGTTTGATTTTCTTTAGCTATGTGCCTCTGGTATGCCACAAAAGATGTTTAGGCATTGGCATAGTTTGTTCAGTTATTACCTCAAATAGTGTATGAGCTGTGGAGGCAGCTGGAGTCGCCCTGAGTGCCATTAAAATGAGTGGAATCAGGGTGTTCCTATTGTGGCCATTGGCATCTACCTGCTTTCGCAGCATGAGTTTGATGGTGCGATTTGTTCACTCTACCATCCCTGATGATTGAGGTCTGTATGGAATATGCAATTTTTGTTGCACTTCCAACAATTGTAGGCATTTTTGGAACACTTGTCCAGTAAAATGTGTTCCTCTGTCTGACATTACCCTAGCAGGAAGTTCCCAGCAAGAAAAGACTTGTTTCATTAAGATTTTTGCTGTAGCCAAAGCAGTGTTTGCTTTTAAAGGAAATGCTTCTACCCATTTAGAGAATGGATCAACGATGACCAAAAGGTATTGGTTTCCTCTTTGAGTTTTTGATAAAGGTCCCACAAAATTAATTTGCAAAGCTTGCCATGGACCTTTATACATTTGAGATATTAAGGAAGCATTCTTTTTTGTGGGGATAGGATTGTTTTGTTCACAGACCAAACAATTTTCACAATACTATTGCACATCTGTTTTCATGCATGGCCACCAACCCATGGAGGTGAGGCGCTGCATGGTTTTATTTACCCCTTGATGTTGTCCCGATGGTGTGTCATGGACCAGGTAGATCGATCATTTTCCTGCACAACTGGGATGGGACTACGCATACTGGAAAATGCTCTTTGAGATACATCAATATACCCTTATTTATATATAACTCTGATTTGTACTTTTGACATAGGGAATCTTGTGATAGGGAACTTCAAGCTCTGTTTGTTCTCTGCTTTTGACAATTGTCTGATTCTTTGCCTGCAAAGTTTTTAGATCTGGTACCCCTGTGTTGAATTGTTCTTTTGCTGCTCCGACTGGGGTCGAATTTGAATTTGCCACGGGATCTATTTGCCTGGGTTTCTCCCATAAAATTCCACTACAGCTTCTTTTTTGGCTAACAAATCAGTATGATGATTTTCCTGAGCAAATGGCCCTATTTTACTATGAGCTTGCATCTTTTGAATTATGCGTTGCTGTTCTGGAGTGGATACTTGTACAGCCAGTTTGACAATATATTGTAAAAATGATGCATATTTAAGTTGAGCTCCATCTGAGGATGTAAATTCATAAGCATCCCATACTGGTAAAAAAAAATCTAAGTGAATTACATCCCCAAGCTGAATCTGAAAAAATAATTAAGGGGTGGTTCTCTTTAGTGATAGTTTTTGGCACTGTTACAATACACATGCTACTGCTGCAAGTTTCACATATTGAGCAGGATGTGGAGCACATGAGTGTGATACTTTCCAAACCATATCAGTTTCCCTCGGATTTACTTACCCACTCTACCAATGTCCAGATTATTTGATTTTGGAGGGATACCATAATTTCCTTTGATTATGATAGCTGGATTCATCAATGAAAAAGCAATAATTTCTGTGATTGTTATATGGGATGGCATTAATGTGAAGAATTGATTTAAGAGTTTCTTTTGATCTATATTTGGACACACGTGATGGTTTTCAGAATATAACAGAGCCTCTGGCAATGGAGATTGAATCTGTACTGGGGTCACTGTTGTATCTTTGCCCTGCAATAACAAGGTACAGTGTGCCAGTTGAGCATTAGACACTTGTTCATCTTTGACTTGATTAGAAAGCAAGAACATAGAATGCAAGACTATTGGATTTAAGCCAATCAAAAATGAAAAAAGTTGGATTGCCCAGTTGGTGGCTAACAAGTACTTCTTGCAAGTGGAATATTTAAGTTTCACTGGACTCATTTTTCTGGAAGCATATGCCACTGGTTTGATTGTTCCATGTTTCTCTTGAGAAGTTATTGCTGCAAGTGCAGTTGTGCTCACGGATACATCTAGATGCTATGGTTTGCTGGGATCTGGGGTGATCAGCACAGGTGCCTGCATTATTGGTTGCTTTAACTTGATGAATGCATTTACATGCTGTTCAGACCCAAGCAACTCCCTTTTTCAAGAGATTATAGAGTGGACCTGCAATGTGCGCAAAGTTAGCGATGATGTCCTGATGGTATTCTGCTAATCCTGAAAAAGAGTGTAAAGAAGTTATGTCAGTGGGCATAGGCAATTCCCGAATCACATTCACCTTCTGTTGGGCAGGTGTTCGACCTTCTTGAGACCATGTGATGCCTAAAAAAGAAACTTCTGAGACCATTAGTTGTACCTTTGTTGTGTTACACTTCGTCCTGCTTCCTTAACACTGTGTCAAGCTGAATCCCTACTCTGTCACTCTGAGAGCAGAAGTGGGGGCCCACAAGGATTTAAAAAATTAATATTTGCCTCTCCAGGTTTGTATTACACTCCCAAGGTTACAGCTTTTCTCTGACTTTGGCTTGGTAAACGCTGCCACCACTCAAATGCAAAAAAACCTCCTTTGAACTCAGGAAGGAGCACTTGGAAATTCTTCCCTGTGGGGTACCCTCAAGCCCTTTCACTCCTCCTCCAGGGAAGAGCTGAGAAAGAAAACAAAGGAAATTAGCTGTGGCTACCAGCTAATCAAACAACATGCACAAACCTCTTAGGACACCAAAAATCCAATTCTGTTCTTTAAAAAGCTAAATGTTATTAAAAACAAAAAGAAAGAAAATATATCTGGAACTTAGACTTTTGCTAGATTTTAAAAGAGCAATTCCAAAAATCAAGCACTCAAAATAGCTTTCTTGGGGTTTCAACTTAAAGGTTTCAAGCAAACAAAAGCATCTGGAGTTAGCACAGTGGAGATCCACAAGCCTTAAAAAATAAACAGAAAGAAACCTGATCGCTTCTAGCTAAACATTCTGATTTACTTACACCTTTGGGTTGTTAAAAGTAGTTTTAGATATGATCTGGTTCAAACTTTACACAGCATTCCTGCTGCCCCATCTCTTCAGCCCAGAGAACAACAGACAAAGGGAAAGTTTCTTTCCCAATTTTAAAAGTTCTGCCCAATCCTTTTCTTTTGCCTGTGGGCTTGTTAACCCTTTACAGGTAAAGCAAGCAGAGAACAGACACCAAGAGGGATTTTACACCTAACTGGCTCACTGGGTGTCCATCAAAGGGAGCTATTCTCCCCCCACCGCCCCCTTCATGTATCACACACTATAAGGTCTGGCATGATCCAGAAAAGGATATTGCTTCTGTGGGGGAAAATTTCCTCCTGAAATTTTAACAGTTACAACCATCATTTCACATTCCCGCTTGTCTTTAGCAAAAGCAACAACATGCTTAGTTACTAATGCCTGCACATTAGTTCTCCCTTTTGCAATGTTTTCTATGATGTACATTCCTGGTTTAGTTACAGTTGAAACAATGTCACAAATGCAAATGACAATAGGTTGATTGTCTAATGCCTGTACTGTTAAGCATAGCAAGCGATTGGTCAAATCTATAATGCATCCATGTTTCCTCAGAAAATATACTTACAGTAAATTGTAGGGTTCTTTCAAATTTGCTAGTGCAAATACATGTTTTATGTCCCCCTTTTTTATGTCCCCTATTTCTGTCACTACTGATTTTGATAACTCAGCTGTGATCTGGCTACTTGCAAATGTTGCTAACACTCTGGGTTGCCCTGATGATAAAGGGGATGATTTTGGATTTTTATCATTGATTATGCTGATTGAGGCTTCAATGTCAATAATAAATAAAAAATGGCGGCCCCTCACCATTGTTGATACTGTGGGTTTCCCATTTACATCTTTTTCTAAAGAGGCTACAAATTTGCATGGGGCCTTTTGGCGTCACCCATTCTGTTTTCCTGGCTTTACATTTTTCTCCGCTTGGTGGTTCTCATACTCCATGCATGGAGTTGAAATCCAGGATGCCAGTTCAGTTGTTACGGCAATGGGTTGAGGTGGGGTGTGTTGGTTGTTCAATATCCTGGAATTCATTTGCTGCTGTATTTTTTGCATTTCACACTTGTGAGAATCTAGTGTTTTCCCTATTTGACGGAGTTCTTTAATAATTATATCCATTATAGGACTAGGGGGTCGACAGGTCAGGATTCTCAGGTGAGAGCGGTAACGATTCATGTCAGACATGAATTGTTTCCTGCTTGTGGTTGGTGAAGATGGTAAGGAGCATGTCCCTATTCCTTTATTCGTGTTTCTAGGGTCATAGTATCTGGGATTTTGAATTTGAGGACATCGTGGTATGCCCCCCTCCCTTGGGTATGATCTGATTTTAATATTATTATCCAACCCTCTTGGACCAGGTGATTGTCCTTATGTCATAGTTTGTGGGCCTTCTACTTTAATTACTGGTTTACCTGAGGCTTCTTGAGCAACTGCTATAGGAGGGTGAGTTCTTTTGGAACCCTTCTGTTGGGTTTGAATATAGGCTTTAGACAACAAATCCAGCACTTCTGGAAGAGTGCTCCCGGGGTTGACATGCATTATTACTTTATCCCGAACTGCTTCTAAAGAATTGTTAACAAGCAAATTAATATACTGTGGTTCTGTTTCCTTTCCAGGCATTTCATTAGATATCCAAGCTGAAGAAAATTTATTATGAAATTCATGCAGTGACTCACCATCACGTTGCTTCATGTTAGCTACCAAAGTAACTCGTGGTCTGGATGCATATTTCTTTCTAACAGTCGCACAGTGTTTTTGAATGATTTTTCCCCTTCTTGAAATTTTGGTGGCAATGTATTCCATAAGGCTCTGTCTACGGTTAACTGTAGAATCTTATCCAAATTCTCTTAATCTAACAGCAACCGTTTCACTACTGTTTCTAAATGTGCTGTGTGGGCAGCCACTGGATCTCCTTTTTTCATCAGCCCTACCATTTTTGCAATGGCTTCTAAGGTTTTTACATGTGTTACCATGGCTATTGGAGAGACATGATTACTGGATTCTACTGGTTCCACATTAGAAATTGATTGATTCTTCTCCTTCATGGTTATATTGGGGAGTCTAGGTTTCTTTTTCTCTAGAGGAATTGGTATCTCCCAACTTTGGGCAACTTTAACAGTAGATAATTTAGATGTAGGGTTTTGCTGTAACCCTTTACATTTTCTTTTGCCTTGGGTAGGTGCCTGTACCTTAGGAAGGTCTGGCACTGGCATAGGTTTCTGTGGAGATTCTGATTTTGGCTCTAAAGTGGCCTGGGGTACAGTGGGCACATCAGATTCAAAATGAAATATGCCACTCGTTCTTTTCATTATTCCTTCTGATTCAGTTGACTTCAAGATATCAAAAATACTTGCTGGAATTTCAGGTTGCAAAGACTTTTGTCTTTCCTGAGAGGTACTGATATCTAAGATTGCCTCTTGCAGGCCTCCACAGCAACTTGTATAGTTCCCTGAGTTTCTTGTAACAAACAGCACAATTGCAGATGGGTTTGTTACATGTCTGGCTTACTCATTCTTTGTCCCTCTTTCTTCTCACTCTCACAACAGCTACTAATTGCTCTTCGTTTCATTTCTTGTCTTAAACCTGCAATATTTAATTTCTTATCAAAGCTTCCATCAAAACGTTTTACAACTTGCTTTTTCCTTGCTTCACTACTGACAGTTTCTTCAAATCCCCCATTCTCTCCCTCCGAATCTTCTGTGTCTGATACTTCCTCTATTCTTAGCTCTCCGGATTGTTCAGTTTCCTGTTGTTCTTCCTGTCTGAGTTTAGCTCTCAGTCTGGTAAGTGGGGTGAAATTCTACCTCCACATTGTTGTTCTTCCCCAGGTTCCACCACAGCTACTGGAATATCTGGAATTATATTTACAACATATAGAGGTGGCAACTCCCAGGGGCAGCAGGTTTGTAGAAATTTTGGTGGTGCCCAGAGCCCGCTCCCCCCAACTCCATCCCCCACCTGCCTAAGGCTCTGGGAGGGAGCATGGGGGCCATAGGGGGGAATGTAGGAAGGGGGTGGGGGAGCAGGCTCTGGGAGGGTGTGGGGGCGGTGCGGCGCTTACCTGGGGCTCCTAGGCAGGGTGGGCCGGGGGGCCTCCGTGCGCTGCTACCCCCAGGCACTACCTCCACAGCTTCCTATTGGCCGCAGGGGTGCTTGGGGCGGGACACAGACCCACGCTGCCCAGGGGCCGCAGGGAGGGGCCGTCAGCCACGGGGAGCGAGCAGGCAGGAAGCTGCTCAGCTCCGCTGAGCTGCCGGTGGTGAGTGGGGGCCCCAGGCTGTTTTAAATGGTCCGGGGGACACGGGGGAGGGGGGGGGGGGCCACCCAGGGGCGGAAGGCGGGAGCCAGGCCCGTGGTGCCTGGGCACTGGAATATTCCTGGTGCGCAGGCACCACGGGCCCATAGAACTTGCTGCCCATGGTAACTCTATCTCCATACAGTTATTCTCCTCATCTACTCACATCTGCTCATTTTCACCTTCAATATTGATTACCTGACAATACATATCCTCCAGAATGTCACAAGTTTGTTCTAATACCTGTGTTCTGTGAGCCAGCTCTGCTATTTTCACTTCTTGCCCAAATGAACGTCCCTGACCCATTGCTCTGTCTCTCCACATCAGAATTTCATAACCAGCTTTTTGTAACTGTTGCTTGCTGTAGCTTAGGTGTCTTGCCAAACTGTCCCTTTGATCCAGGAGTATGGAATTTACTTCTCTTGTCCTACTAAGTTGTTCTCTCAATGTGTCACTAGTCTCCTGCTCTCTGGACAAGGCTTGTCTTGTCTCTTACAGTTGCTTTCTTTTAAATCTTCTCCCCAGGATGTTACATGCCAGATATACAGAATCCACGGCTATTCCTTTCACCTCTTGAACTCTTTTCTTTACTTTTTCCTTCTCAAAGAGGGAACACATTAAATTTCAAGGATATCTATGGGCCCAGAGGATGCCACTGCTTGGTTTTCTAACTAATCCTCCCCCATGGGTTTTGATGTAGTTTCGCACAAAGGCCTCCAAGGACGTTTGTGGGTCTGTTAAAACACATGCCTGAACAAATAATTTATTCTGTTCCATACTTTCCTTAGAAAAATTATAGAAGGCATCTCTTCCTTGCTCCTGATAAATATCTTATAGGGATTTCTGTATTTGAGAAGGGCTTGTGGTGCTTACTTCTCCTGTAGCTGTTTTACAGCTGGAGTACACCGAGAGGAGGGGCGGTGACCAAGGTAACCCCACAAAGTTTTACTTGATCCTCCATCGGCGATGCAGTCCAGAGGAATGTAAAATTCATGGAGCTTATTAACAGATTTGGGGAGTTTATGACTTGCAGATGAGGGTGGAATATCTGACTCACTCTGATAGGGTTTCTACCCATACGAGAGTGTTAGGATCCTTTTACACAACTGCGGTCTCACTATTTCTTTCCCCTGAGCTCAATTCTTACAACATCAGCCAGGTAGACAAACAAAACAACATAAAATGCAAACAAGCATAAGCGAAAGCAGGAAGTGTCCATTTTAGTTCATTATGACTTTTGATCTATATATATTTTTTCTCAAACTTTTGTTTCTTATTGGTTTTGTGTGTTTTCTATGGCCCTGCTATTGGACACCAAATCTGTAGCCTTTTATTTTATTTAAGATTAATCATACTTCAGTGGGTTTGGTTCTGGCAGCTAGAGTCTTAAGTTCAACAGAGTTACCTCTGTTTGTTTTAGATTTCAAGTTCATAGGAACACATGAAACCATAGGCAAATAACACATACAATTACAAGAGCATTTACCTTTTAGTAATTTTATTAAAGTTACCGACAAAGCTATAAATGTTACAGCATATACAGTTCCTAAAGATAAGTATAATGGACCAGTTATACCTACAGACATACTCTCATCCTCCTAGATGGTGTTAGTCTGTTGGCCCTCTCATGGATTGACCATCAATACGCGAGTGGTTCCTGCTGGAGTTCCCCTAGAAAGCTCAATTTTCCTGTTCTGGGCAACCTTTTTTATACTGTGATTTTTTCTATACCTACATTCTGTGCATGTACATGAAAGTGTCAACCCTCTTTTTCTTATTGGTTTGTGTCCCCTGGAAACACAAGGGACGCCGAATTCTATAGACTGGGTAGGTTTTTATTAACATCGATGTACCACCTTTATTCTGAGGTTAGGGCATGTGTTAGAGACAATATTTGTTGTCACAGAATTTTATAATTTAATTTAATCTTTCCAGCTATACTTTTGCAATATTACCAGTTGGTACCTCTTTTCCATTATCTTTTGGGTTATTTCTTGGTCATTGACTTGCGCCATTATTTTTTGTCTCCAAGGCCCAAAATAGCTAAGCTAAGGTCTTGCAGGCTTCGGTCTATGGGTTTTTGCATTTCAGCTTCTCTTACTAATGTCTACCACATAGTTCCTTTAAATACTGATCAATCTTATACTTTCATAATCCTACAAATTAATTCTAATTAACATAGGTTATACTACATATATTCACTGTATCATCACATGATAAATGAATAAATGGATACTAAACTAAAATCATTGGCTGCATGACTTATTTCCAGTCTGAATTTGTGTAGTTTCAACTTCCAGCCACTGGAACATGTTATACCTGAAGAGCCCATTAGCAGATATTTGTTCCCCTCGCAGATACTTATAGACTGATCAGGTAATCCTTTATCCTTCTGTTTGTTAAGCTAAATAAATCAAGCTCCCTGAGTTTATCACCAAAAGACATGTTTTCTAATCCTATGATAATTCTTGTGGCTCTTCTCTGAATCCTCTCCAATTTATCAACATCCTTATTGAAGTGTGGGCACCAGAACTGGACGCTGTATTCTAGCAACGGTCACACCAGTGCCAAATACAGAGGTAAAATAACCTCTCAATTCTTATTTGAGATCCCCCTGTTTATGCATCCCAAGATTCCATTAGCTCGTTTGGCTACAGCTTTGCACTGAGAAATCATATTCAGCTGATTATTCACCCATATCCCTAAATCTTTTTCAGAGTCGCTGCTTCCCAGTCCTCCATCTTGTAAGTATGGCCTGTGTTCTTTGTTCCTAGATGTATACGTTTACATTTAGCATATTAAAATGCATACTATTTGCTTGTGCCCAGCTTACCAAATGATCCAGATCACTCTGTATCAGTGATCTGTCCTCTTCATGATTTACTACTCCCCCAGTGTTTGTGTCATCTGTAAACTTTATCAGTGATAAGTTAGGGCAGCTGGCGCTGAACTGGCTTCTATCTGCCTTAAGACTGGGGTGTGCAAAAATGGTTTAAAACCACATTTTCCCTCATCCTTTCCAGTTCTGTGCTAAGTCTGGGACAAAGGGACTACTAGTGTAAGTAAGAAATGTGTGTGTTTGTGTGTGTGTGTGTGTGTGTGTGTGTGTGTGTGTTTGCAGGTTTGGGCTCTTACATGTGTCTCATTTGTTCATTGTTTTTCTCTCTTCCATTTTCCTGCTCTATTTCTTTCTAATCTTTTTCAGAATTTGCAATTGTTTATTTATATCCTTCTATTACCAGCTCTTCTCTGTGATCTATTTAACCTCTGATTTACTTTTATTTTTCACTTCCCTTTCAGGGTTTTAATGTATTTATTTCATTTCAGTTTATTTCCCTCTTTCCGCCTCTCTTCCATTATAATAATTTATTAGGAATATTTTAATTATTCTTTTATTACTGTTGCCTCCCTTAGTTACGGTGCCTTTGTTTTTTTATAGAACTGTGTTTACGGATTTCTTTTTCCCCTGTTAAAATATACCCTAGAAAGCTGGGCACATTTGAAGAGTAACTGCCATAGGGTGGCAGTTGGAAGGGTCTGAACACACTGCAGGCTGAACTAAAGCCCACCAGGGTGGGTGTGGAAGAAGACAGGAAAGATTAAGGGCTGAGGGTGTTTCTGTTTATGCTCCCACCCCAGCTCTGGACACCTAGTAATTCATTGGGGCCAATTCAGAGTCAGCTGGGAGGGAAAGAGCCTGGTTGGTTTGGGGGGGGGCTGCCCCTCTTGCCTGCTCCCTGAGGGCAGTGAGGCAGTCTGCCTCCTCTCTCCTTAGGGTGAGGCAGGCTCCTTGCTCCTGCTGAGACAGGTCCCTCATCCACATGGAGCCATGGGCCCCTGCCCCGTGGTAACTATGTTCATCTGATTGGAGCCCCCATGGCCCAGCCCTGCAGCTGCCTTTTCCCCTCTGCCCCCCAAGGGGTGCCAGGCCAGAGGTCGCTTCGCTTGGTGCTTGCGCAAGACTGGGTGTGGGGTGGGTACATGCCTCTGACGTCCCCAAAGTGGGGCATAATGTGTGACAGGGACCCAAAGTGAGGGGCAAGGGCAGGAGAGACAGGGCAACTAATTGTATAGGATGTGTGAGCGTAGACTGCGTGTGTTCAGTTCTTAGGTGATCAATGGCAAATCTTTTCCCCCAAGTTTATACTGTCAGAGATATTTGTATAACAACAAGACATTTGTTTCAACTCATCTGCTCTCTGTTGCCCACATGAAACAGTGGCCTGTTTGTGATGTCACATTGGTTACTGTGGGCGTGTTAATGTTTTGATACACTTCTGTTAGATGATGTCAGCAAGTTGCATAACGGGGAACAAAGACTTTTCTGTTAAGTTCCTGGTGTTATTCAGCTTGCTTGTTTTCTTGTGCTTCAGTGAATGCCTAGAAGAGTACATCTGGTCATTTAAAAGGCCACAGAAACACATATGCTTTAAAGGTAAGCCTTCTATTGCTGTGTTACTCACAAACAAACAAAATATTTACCTTTCTGTGTCAAAGGGCAGTTTAAATTAAGTTAGTAAAGCAGTGTCCTTTCATGGACCCCAGCTACTTGATGCTAATATGTTGCTGTATTTGTCTGTTACTAATTTAACCACAGAAACCTGGAAATCAGCAATGAAAAGGGCCTATTGTGGAATCTTGTCCATTAGCCACTGCCACAGCAAGATTATGCACCACAGGGTATAACATTTTCTAGTTGTGCTTTAAATGTCTCAAGCAACAGAACGTCTCTTGGGACACTGTTGCCCAGCCTGAGTAATCTCACCGTCAAGAAGGTTTTCCTGGGAGCCTCCCTAAATTTTCTTTATTCATCCCATCATTTATTTACCTACGGTAGAACCTCAGATTTATGAACACCTCGGGAATGGAGGTTGTTCGTAACTCTGAAATGTTTGTAACTCTGAACAAAACGTTATGGTTGTTCTTTCAAAAGTTTACAACTGAATATTATCTTAATATAGCTTTGAAACTTGACAATGCAGAAGAAAAATGCTGCTTTCCCTTTATTTTTTTTAGTAGTTGACGTTTAACATAGTAATGTACTGTATTTGCTTTTTTTGTTTGTTTGTGTTTCTGCTGCTGCCTGATTGTGTATTTCCAGTTCCAAATGAGGTGTGTGGCTGACTGGTCAGCTAGTAACTCTGGTGCTCATATCTCTGAGGTTCCTACTGTATTTTATTATTTATGATTTTTTTGCACAGTGCCTATTGCCATGGCATCCTTTGCATCTTAATAGCATCTCAATTAGAAACAACCAATTTAAATCAGTAATATTGTAGTATCTACAATGATACTTCATTAAAGATCAGTGTAAATTCATGATGGCTAATTACACTACCATTTTGACACCCTAAGTCATTTCTCACTATCCTTGATGCTTAACCACTTCATCTTCATATATTTATAGATGGGTATCACAATTTCTTTAATCTTTTGATAAACAAGCAGTTCTTTTAACTTTTCCTCAATAAACCCCAGCACCATAGCCATTTTTGTATTATTTGAACTGCTTCCAATCAACCTACATTTTTCTGGTGCTGTGGTGCCCAGGATTGAATGCAATGCAGAACAGAATGCAGTATTCCAGACATAGTCAATTTATTTTGTTCATTAACTGTTTTGACAGTATTCTGATCCTGTTGTTCTAGTTTCCTTAGGTGGAGCTTGGTCCAATCATCGATTTTTTTGAGTAAGGTGACAGTTGGGAATTCTGGTTAAAGGTACCCATTTTTAAAAAATATATTTTGTGTTATAATTCATGTATGACAAGTGATACTACTTTAAAATGATTATTTATATAGTGCCGGAGGTGTGTGCAATTACTTTTTAGAGACAGTTACAAAATAGTACATCTCTGCCCCAAGGGACTTACTACCTGAAGGCCCAAACCTTCATGTGTGTAGTCCCACCCAGTGGGACTATGTACATGAATAAGGATTACTCATGAAATTGGGACTATTTGTGTAATTAAGGATAGGAAGGGCCATCTTCTGGCTAGTGCACTGGACTGGGAAACAGGAGATTTGGGTTTATCTCCTGGCTCCACCCTTATTGATAAGAGCTTGGTCAAGACACTTAATCGCTCTATGCCTCAGTTTCCCCATCCGTCAAACTCAGATATGCCCTTTCTGTCACCTTTTATCTGTCCCCGGGACAGAGACTCTCTCTTACTCAGTGTTTTTACAGTTCCTACACAATGTGACTGTCATCTCATGGTAACCCGGTAGCTACTATATTACAAATAATAAATAGAGCTAGATGGAAAACCACATTTCCATTTCATAGGAAATATTCACTTTCTGACATTTGTTTTGTTCTGAATTGGAAAAATATTGAAATTTCAAAATTTCTCTCAGAATATTTCCAAAATGTTTTAGTTTGGAACATTTCATTTAGATGAAGTTGAAACTTAATATAAAATATTAAATTAATATATATAAATGTTATAACATCAAAATGAAATGGAACAAAAAGAGTAAAAAAACCAAACATTTTTACATTATCAAAACCAAACATTTCAACCACATTGAAATGAAACAAGAAAGTCAAAATAATTCATTTTAACATTTTCCTGTTGAAAATTCTGTCTAAGTCGACACATTCCAGTGAAACATTTTGATTTTGGCAAAACTCCATTTTCTGATGAAAAATTATTCTGTTGAAAATTCTTTGACCAGCTTTAATGAATAACAATATTAAGTTCCCGATAAAGACTACAAGAAAATGGAATTAAGGTTGAAAATACATAGCAGTAATTTAGGGTAAAATAAATTACATTGTAATTGTCCCAAAAGCTGGCATTTTAAACTCAGGAAATTAAGAATTATTATTAAACTTCAATCCAAACGTGTTAAGGTACGGCCATTAACAGTTAGGGAACACCGAAACACCATAACTCTATCCTGTAGTGACACCATCCAAAAAGCATATGATTTTGATTAAGGCATTTTAGTGTTTGTGGTCCCAAATTAGATTACGGTACATTGATTTTGAAAGATGCATTCAGATTTTTTCTTTTTTCCGCACAATGCCACTACAGAACAGAGTTAAGGTTGTCTGGATGCCCAAACTGTGCATTTCCACATTTTAACATATTTGAATTAACATATAACATTAAAAGTAGTCCGAAGAAAACTTTTTTGGGGAGAAAAAACTTTTATGAGGAATTCTTTATGTAACCTACAGGAACATAAAGGTGACAATCACCACCAAATAGCAACTGGAGTCCTCACAAGTATAGCAGGATGCACCAAGATGCATTTAGGGTTGTGTAATATTTTAGGATGTATAGTCTTAATATTTTCCCAGGCTACTGGAAGAAAGAGCAAGACAAAAATAAAGGACCCTGACAGCTCACAACATATGTCTCAGTTGAGGGAGGCGGGGGAAACAACTATTATGGTGGTTCTGGCCCCGACTTTATTGGGCTGTCAAAGAAATCACATACTCCCAGTGTTGGGCTCCCAGAGGAAGTGGAAATGAAAGGGGCCAGCAGGTACTGAGATTGAGCAGAGTTGGTTCTAGTTGTGTACACACTGTATCTCCCAAGCCAGTCAACAAGCAGCAGGAGTTGACCTCATTCAGCATTGCCTGTTGGCGTCCTGAGAGGTTATGTGCACCCTTAGAGTGCCTGTGAATAAGACCTGGATTTCTTTATGCTGTTAACATCATATGGTCTTCCTGCCTTACTAATCTTCATTATGTTCTTTATCTGGAGTCATATTTTCTTGTAGTTTAAAAGCCAGTATCCCACACTTGCTACTTAGCATAGCTCTATATAGATAAGTATCTGAATTCAAAACATTCTGGGCTGGGAGAGAGTGGTTCTAATATAACTTTTGTTTCACCCAAGGCTACACGTGTGACTTGAGAACTGTATTGCATTAGATTGTTTTGTAAAATATAGGAGTTAGATTTGCTTTGCTGAAACAACTTTTTTTTCCCCCCTGAATAGGAATTTTTCTTAGGAAGTAAAATATATATATAAAATATCTTTTAACAGAACCTGCCCAAATTAACCCCTATTTTCTAACTGTCTCACTAGGTTCAAGATGGCAGATTGCAGCTGTATTATGTGGGGAATATTTTGGCTCATCGTCCTGGTGTTTTTTGGCTGGCCCTTAAGCATTGCCTTGGGCGGCCTCTATGGATTCCTCTCCCCTCTCACTACCTTAATAGGACTGGATGACTTCAGTGAAGCACTGCTGAGGGGAGTAAATTTGGGGAGACAGTGTGCTAAGAATGTACAAAATGGCAAGCCCCTTTGCTGAGCAATAAAGACAGAATTGCAACTGACAAGCATTTCACTGTGTACTGCACTGGATTTCAGAGTTATTTCTGTACAAAAGTTGTTTGGTTCTTGGATAATGTATAAATGGCACTTGATAATCTCTGAAGGAAACTATAGCAATGCTGTTTTGTCTTTTAAAACCATTCTTCCTGTTTCCGCAATGAGTAATGATGCCGTTTTTACTTATTTGTGCACACAAATTGAAATTAGAGAGAAGACAGACCTGAAACTCCAGACCTAAACCTCAAATTAATGTTAGGATTAACAGCCACAGTTCTCAAAACTTGGGTTCCAAACTGTGGGCACCCACATTTGAAAACATTGTCCCAGAGCTCAAATCAGTCCAATGGCCCTAATCAAGAGATGCCCACATTTGGAAAGATGGGAATCTGCGTTTGAACCCTGTTTGGGGGAATGTTTGGCTCCTGAATTTTATTTGGCCTCGTTATAAAATATGTGAAAGTTAGATTGGGTGTTCCTGTCAGATCACTGTTTCATTTTAGTATTTATTCATCCATGTATATATTTAAATTGATGCATAGCTTAATTGTTTATAGTAGCCATTAGCTTTCTTTCCACTTTACCATTTTGTTTAATGCTAATTTACTAGGCATATTTATGATGGTAACTTTGTTTGAGAGTTTGCTACACTGAAATATTAATTTCAAGTATATTCATAAATCAGTTGTCATAAATACAGACATTAAAGTTTCTTTTGCTTTGCCATTTTCTTATTTTATGATACACTACACTGTAAACTTGAAACATTATCTAACCAGTTGTCAAGAATCTTTATAAAGACATGCTAAAATTTATGGAAACCGAGTGTTCTCAAAGTTTTCATTCTGTCTTTATATGGCCTATCTTTGCTGCATATCTCCTCTCATATTTTTGTTACAGTGAACATTTGTATGGAACATTATCTTTGAGTTTATAAGAGCTTATCTGTTCCTACTGCAGCGGACATTAGTTGGATGTTACTGAATGGGTATTCATTACATGGCAGGGTGAAATTGTCTATATGCTTACCTGTGCATTTCCAGTAATCTCTTAGAGACACGGACCTGCCCCCCCCCCATCTCTGAAAGCCAATTGCCCAGTGGTTAAGGATATGGGAGACCCATGTTCTAGCGTCTTGTAGTGACTTGGACCTGGTTTTCCTACAGCCCTAACCTCTGGACTAGTGGCTATTCTGGGGTCTCTCTTTGGTTTTGACCAGAAGTTCCAACCTGGACTTGAGAAACATTCTCAATGAAATTTTAATTGAAACCGGTATGTTTCTACAAAATTGCTGATTCAATGAATTAACATTTTCTGATGTCAAATTGTTTTGTCAAAAAATTCCTGGCCAGTTCTGCTTTGGACCATTACTCTGTTCTACAGTTTCTCCATCTGTAAAACGGGTATAAACAATATTTCTTCCTCTCACTGGGGTGTTCTGAAAAGCAATCTATTAATGTTTAGCACTCCCACTATACTGATGAGTAGATCTGGGCAAAAAATTTTCAGACAAATAGTTTATTTGCTGAAAGATGCAGTTTTGGATTGACTGAAATTATTTGTGAATTAGGGTTAAATTTGTAAAATAGTTTCAAAAATACTTTCTCACCTCCAAAAATAAAATAAAATATATGCAAACGCCCCCCACAAAAATTAAATAAAAATTTTGTTTTGCATCAAACAAAATGTTTAATTTGACCTGAAAAGATTTTTTTAAATTTTTCCATTCAGCCACCATGTAATTATAGACTGTATCATAATTAGAGCTGGGCCATTTTTTTCTGGCGAATAGTAAATGATTTGGCTAATTTGTGGCCAATTTATGGAATAGTTTCATCCAATTTTTTTGTGTGGGGGACTGAGGACCCCTTTACAAAATGGGGCTGCTGGCGGTGCCCGTATATAACTTACAGCTGGGATAGGGGAGATCAGGGATTCAGTGCCCCCCTCTGCTTGACGTAGAGAAGGGATTATGAACTTGCATCTCCTATATTGCAGGTGAGCTAACCCCTGGCCTACGGGGTATTCTGGGGCCAAGTCTCAGTATCTCCTGTTAAAGCTGTATAAAAATTGGTCCTTTGAGCAGGGATCTCCCACATTTCAGGAGAATGCCCAGGAGAACATCTATCACCAGCACCACTACCCTTCTCCTTCTGGTGTTTTGTGAATCTAGCTCTTTAAAAATACCTGCAAACAAAAGGTCTGGGTGCACTGAAATGTTTTGTTTGACCTCGAACTCATTCCATTTGCCAAAATGTTTTGGAATTTTCAAATTTTGTTTTTAATTTTAATTTTTTGAAACTGCCAGTGAACCAAAAATTCAATGATTTGCCCACCTCTAATCCTAATGTACACATACAAGGGGGTCTATCTAAGTTTACTAATTAGAGCTGGTCAGGAAGCTTTTTGTCCGAATTATTTTCCTACCCAACCTCCCCACCCCCCTTTTCACAAAATCTAATTTTTCGATGGGAAAGTCAAAATGACGTCTCCTTGGCTGTGTCCTCCTGGAAGGCGCTTGTCCGTTGCACTTTCTGTTTACAGGCAGAAAGTGCAATGGACAAGTCCCTTCCAGGGAGGCAGTAGAGGCTGAGTGCCCCTAACTACCTTTTGAAATATCAGTTCCAGGGTCATTTTTTCGGAAAGAAATAAGCAACTGAACACATGAGTGTAATGAAATTTGCCTCCCAATCATAATGATGTCTGTTTCTGATCTAGGTACAGCAATAGCAGTAACTAGTAAAATGGACTCTGAAGTGTATCAGAGAGATTTGTACATTGCAAAGTGAATATATGATTGATACAATCAAAGCTGTTTTGTCCTGGGGATTTTGAAGCACTGATTATTTCCCTCTTCACTTCTACTTCCATTACATGCTTTCTCTGTATTATTGTCTCTACCATTGGGCATTACTAATGTCAAGGCTATGTCTGTGACATTGCCACAAACCTTCCTGGAACTCAGCCAGGGTCAGAGTTAAAGTGCTGAAGGAGCTTTGCAAAGGATCTAGAATGGTTCCCTGTGGTTCTTTTCCTCTCTATCAGCCTTAGGTACAAATTAGAGGATGTTTACAACTCTAAACTGAAATGAAGCTGCCAAAATCATCATCAGAGTTCAATGGGACTGCTCCTGTGAGTAAAGATACATCATGCATGTTTGCCAGATTGACTTTTAGTTATTCTTCCCTTTCTTTTCCTTTACTTTCTTCTTTCCTATTCTACTTTTTTTTTCTCAATTTATTTTCCTTGTCTTTTTTCTTTTACATTTCTGGATGTTTTTTGTTTTTGTTTTTTGTTATTTAACACTCACCTTTCCTTATTGTTATTTATATCCTCCTATTACTCTTTCCTGTAAGATTTGGTTGTCCTTTGGCTGGCTTCTTTCCTTTGGTGTTTCACTTATTTATTGGCTTTTTTCCCTCTATTCTCTTCCATCATCTCCCCTTCCCCCATTATCATCACCTCCTTTAGTTTACTGAAATTCCCTTTGTAGTTATAAAACTGTATGTACGACTTCACACCAGCATAAGTGACAGAGGGGAAGTTGCTTGTGCCTCCCCTATTCAGGGTCTATGGGGGTCAGTGCAACTCCTCCATGCAAGCTCGGGCAGTCCTAACTACTGTACCAGTTGCAATAGTCCCTATGTGTTATTGTAGGGGTGCAGAATTACCACAGTGCAGGTCTGCCTCACTACATCCCAATCCACCTCCTCCTTCCTCTGGCTCACATCTCCTGCACTTCCACTCCCAGATCGTTCCTGTGAGGCTGTGGTGGAGGTGGCATAGAGCCAGCTCTGTGCCAAGGGCAGGGGTGTTCTGCACTGGGGGGTATTACTCAGGGAGTCTTACATCTTCCCTAAGCAGTGCAAAGGGGCCTTAGTGCAAGATAGAGTCTGGCCCAGAGAGTCTAAGTGGCTTACCCAAGGGCACATAGGATATCTGTTTCTGAGCTAGGTATAGCACCCAGGACTCCTGACTCCCAGTTCCATACCTTAACCAGAGGGCCATTCTTCTTTGGGTAGCATCAGCTATCCAATAGAATTCCCTCTTACAAGAAGCATGCCATGTTGTGTTAGTGGCAGAGGTTATGCATTAGCTTGTTGGATCTGTATGCCCACGCTATAATCCTGCAGCCTGAACTGATCCCAATTTGGCTGAATGAGGGGTTGATGCTGAGTGATGTGGAGCACTTCTGGATGATGAACCCTTCTGTCTCTGCTGCATAACACAACTTGGTGATGTTCTTGAATGACAGTGTGTCAGAATAGGAATAATACTGGAATCTCCCACCACGCATGCAGAATTCTGCCACTAGACCACTTGTGTTTTTGTAATAACCCTAATTTTTTCCCCATATATTGGCTTTGGGAGTAAGATATACATTGGTATGGCTGGATCCTGAATTTATTAATATTGTATATGTTTATTTAAATAAATGTACTGTACAAGGCAAAGGCAATATATAAAAATGACTATTAAAAAACCAATAACCACACAGAGAGCTTTATTAAAGATTCTATTCCAAGACAAGTCCACATATATAGCATTTAGCTTTTCTTTCTTCACCTCTCCTGCTTTAAACAACTAGGGATATTATCATGAAAACAAGAGCTTTTTTCCTTGAGAGTTCATCTGCTCCTGCTGCCTATTCCCCTCATTAAGTCATAAGACTGTTTGTGACATCACGTTAGTTGCTTTGGAAGTAGTGATGTTTTTACACCCCTTTGTAGGATCATGCTCAGTCAAGTTGCATAAGGGAAAACAAGGGATTTTGCAAGGTCCTTGTGATATTCGACTTGCTTGTGTGTTTATGCGTCAGTGAATTCCTGGATCAGAGTGACTTTTCATTAAGAGGCTGCAGAAATCTCTCTGTCTTAAGGTAAGCCTTTTACTGGTCTATTTTCCTGCTGTTACAGTATATAGTCAAACAAAGTATTTAACTTTTGAAGTAGAGCCCTACTCCTGCAAGTTGATCCCCATGGGCAAACATACCTATGTAGAGACCCCCTGAAACCAGCAAGACCCTACAGATACCAAAGCCTACACACACAGATCATTTTGGAGAATCTGGCCCGCCCTTTCTCATCACAGCGATTTGATATCCCATTCTCATATTCTTTGGGGAGGAAGGATGGTCTAGTGGGAAGGGTATTGGACTTGGCCTCAGATTCGGGAGATCGGCTAGGTTTCTATTCCTAGCTTAGACAACAGCTTCCTGTGCAACCTCACATAAATCAACTTAAGCTGTCCTATTCTTCAGTGCCTCATCTGTAAAATGGGGCTAGAACGTCCCTAACTCACAGGGACTTGGGGAGGATAAAATCCATTGAATAATTAATTGGGAGACGCTTGCATGTGTTCTAGCCTTGCTTTAAAGGTCTCAAGTGGTAGAGACTTCTTCCATTTACTTTGGGAGACAGTTTCCCAGTCTGATTGATTTTTGTAGACATCCTTAACATTCACCCTGTTGTTTATTTGATCTATTTATTGAATTTTACCCAGTGCTTGTTGTTATGGTATTACTGCACCTGATCAACAAAACAGTCTCTCAGTCAGAGACAACCAAGTAACCCAAAGGAGTTAGATGCCCATTGCCTATTGAATTTCAGTGGATATCGATGCCTAAATCCCTTAGCATCCTTTGAAAATGCCAACCTAAAGTAATACACTTATAAGATCTATAATGATACATAATTAAAGGCCAGAGTAAATTCATTTGTTAATTACAGTAAATAACTACATAGTGTATATCACTCTAAATAAATGTTTCTCAGTTGTTAATGTTTAACCCTTTTAGTTACTTATAGTTAGTTATCTCTCCCCCTCTCTCTTAATCTTCTGATAGCAAAGCGCTTTTAGGGCCTGATCCAAATCTCATTGAAGCTGAGAGTGTTTTCACTGATTTCAATGGGATTTGGATCAATCCCTTAGTCTTTCTTACAAGCACACTAATAATTTTTGTTGCTGTTATTTGAACTCCCTCCAACTGATCTACATCTTTCTGGTATTTGGGTGCCCAGAACTGAATGCAATATTCCAAGTATAGTCAGTTCACTTTTTGCTGAAGGCATTTACACTATTCTGACTGTCTTGTCATAGTGTCTTCAGGTGGCGCTTGTCTGATCATCAATGCTTGAAAAGGGTGAGAAATCTCAGAAGTCGGATAGAAGGTAAGGACTTCTTGTTTTGTTTCTAAGGCCCAGATCCACAAAGGAACTTAGGGTTTGTGATGCTGACCACCACAATGCCTAACTTTTCAGTGCCTGAAAAGTCACTGGTACAACAATGCGATCTGTTAGGCTCATAGGCTCCCTCTACAATGCCTGGGGAGAGATAGGTGCCTTAGAATGCAATCCACAAAACTCAGCACTCTAGGTGAGTCTCTCCCTGAGGTAGCTAATGGGAGCTGTAGCAGCAGCTCCAGGCACCAGCGCTCCTGCGAGGACAGCAGTCAGGCAGCCTTCAGCGGCATGCCTGTGGGAGGTCCGCTGGTCCCGTGGCTTTGGTGACAATTCGGCGGCGGGTACGCCGAAGCCGCGGGACCTCCCGCAGGCATGCCGCCGAAGGCTGCCTGCCTGCCGTGCTTGGGGCAGCAAAAAAGCTAGAGCCGCCCCTGGGGAGCTGCCAATGAGAGGAGGTTACTCCAAGCTGTGCCTCCTCATGGAGATGAGATGCGCCTAAGTCCAGGCTGCAGGGAAGTGTCTATCTGTGCCTGTGATCCAAAACCCAGGGAAAATAGGCATTTGGCCACCTACTTTTCCTCTAGGACCTGCATGCTCAGATGCTGCCTAACTCCATACAAAATTGCTGGAGGGAGTGGGCAGGGAGGAAAGAGGAGGAACTCCCTTATAATCCTTAGCCCAGTGGTTAGGGTACTCACCTGGCTGTGGGAGACCCTGATTTCAGTTCTCCCCTCTGCCTGATGAGGAAAAGGGATTTGAACAGTGATCTGTTATTTAGGTGAGTAAAGTAGAACAACTTCAATAGGAGAGACTGAAGGAGACCCATGCTGGACCATCCCATAGTCCATGGCATTCACAGGGTGGCAGATCCCTGTTCAAAACCCTTCACAGCAGGCAGAGTGGGGACCTGAACCACTGGTCTCCTATATCCTAGGTGAGTACCTTGAACACTGGGCTAAAGGAGCAGTTACTGCTGCTGCTTCTCCTCCTGTGACATCTTGTGTGGCCACTGAGCACACCTACTGGATCAGGCCCTACAGGCAAGATAGATGGTTGAACACTTATCTTCTCCCAGTTGGTGGCCAGCTCTGGAGCTCAGGTGGGAGATAAGCACCTGGGCACCTAGACTGGGAGGCAACAGCGCATTTGTTCAGAGACATAAACATAGGCACATAGGGAACTCTTATTGCAAAAATGTAGGTGCCTATAGGGTTAGGTGGCAGCTGAGCAGGGGTTTTTGTGGATTCCAGCAGTGCCTAAAAGTGGGACTTGGTGATTAAGTCTGAGAGTTAGATGCCTAAGTACCTTTTGTGGCGTTAGAGCTTAAATGCTTTGTCATAAATTATATGTTATGGGTGAGACTATATTACAGACATAAGGGATCCCTGACTTCAAAATAATCTCTGTTTTAGACAGCATCATAAGTGTTCACTGCTACTTGTACAAAATGGTACATCCTTGTCTTGAAAAGCTTAGAACCTGAAAATCTTTCCTTATGCAAGTAGTCTCGCTGAAAAAACCAGTGGGACTTTTTGTATAAGGAAGGGTTTGCAGATTCAGCCCTAAACACCTGATCTTGAGACACTGTTTGTTCCCATTGACTCTAATGGGAGTTTTGAGGGGCTCATTCCCTTCTCTGGAATCTGGGATTCCTGTTCAGTGAAATTTCAAGTATAATTTAATTCCAGATGGGAATGAATAATTGAAAAACTGAAACCATATCTTGTTTCAAACTTTCTGAAACTTTCTCAGGATGTGTGGCCCTCTGGCTGGGAGTCAGGCTGCCGGGCTCCCAGACCTTTAGAGCTGGCCAGTGGGCTACCCAGCTCCCTAGCAGGCTGCCTGGCTCCCAAACTACCAAGCTCCCTGGGCACACAGGGGCCCAAATTAAGGTTGCACAGGCATCCTTATATGTGGCTTTTCCCACTTCTGAGTTCTCAACTTGGCAACCTTAATGTTCTTTTAATGTAGTTATTTGTGTGTTATTTTATCTCATGTATGTCTGGACCCCATTGTGCTCAGTAATGTTCAGACACCTAGAAAATGACAATCTCTGACCCAAACCACTCTCAATCTACAATAAAAGACCTAACGTGGGTGAGACATGCAAGTAGGCAGGGAGGTTGAAGTAACAATGATAACAGGATGCATCAGGATAGACCAGCCATGTGTCCAATTTGTAGCTGTGTAAGCAGATCAGTAGTAGCATAGCACTATTTTTCTACAGTGTTCACATTAAGCGTACAAGGGAGGCTGCCATTTGTAAATGTAGCCAGAATGTAGCAATATGCTTTATATGTTTGTAAACAGAAAATATTTATAATCGGAGATCTCATCAATAATGATAAATTTAAAAAAATCTTGTTCAGATAAATCTGTCCTGCTTGAAGCTATTGCACTGTGTATACATAATTAAATAGTTAATTAAATAGGGCCCTGCACTTGGGTTCCCCCCTCCCCCTCAGTGTGTCCCCTACCCACCAAGACCTAGACTCATTCTCATTCTTTCTTTGGCATTGTGATTATTCAGGTATTTATACAAAGTGGAACAGCTTCAGGAGGAAAGATTGAGACCTGCTGACCCCATGTTACCCTACAGCACAATGGTTAGGGTACTCACCTGGGAGTGGGGAGAGCCAAATTCAAGTCTTTGCACTAATGACTCTTTATTCAAAGTGGTACGACTTCAATGGGAGAAATTGAGCGTGACATGTCCCCAGAATATCCCACTGCTTAGGCCACTCTCCTACAATGTGGGATGTTATGTTCATGGTATACACAGAGAAATTAGATAAAAACATAAATTCTCTTGTTGGAAGGTTGCAACATAACACTACTTTATTTCTTAGAATTCAGAACCCTAATATACACCAGAATCCCAAAACAGAGAGAGAGGTAAAGCAGGCTGCTCCCTAAAGCAGAAGCACAACTCACCCCACCTTACTCTAGGTTGGCTGTCTACAGACTGACTGAGGCTAGACCCAAATTGCATGCTTCCAAGGAATGCTCCCTAGTCTGCAAGCAGGACAGGAAAAAGTCCTGAGAATTATAGCTTATACTTTTAATACAGTTTTCAGTACAAAATTTCAAATCCCTGCTCCACATTAGGCAGAGGGGGGAACTGAACTCTGGTCTCATTCCAGGTGAGTACCCTAATCACTGAGCAAAAGGGAGGCAGTTATGCATTCCTTCTCTTCTGGCTGTTTTGTGAATCTAGCTCTTCATGCCCTTTGCTTTTTATTTAAAAACTGCCTGAAAACAAAATGAAATGTTTTTTGTTTTGGATCAAGCTAAATATTTAGTTTGTATCAAAACAATTTTTGTTGATGTTTTTTGATTCATCAAGATTTTTCAGAAGTTTCAGTTTGATCCAAATCAATTTTTTTTTTTGGATGTCTGGGAACTACCAGCAAACCAAAAATCAGTTCTACGTTGAGCTCTGGATGCAAGGGTTTAGAGTGGAGCCAAGAGAGTCACTGAAACCAGAAAAGACCATGGGTATGGAGGACCAAATGCAATATAAGCATCTTCCCCAAGAATTTGTTTGTGTTATTTTGAAACTGTATCCCCATTCAGCTGTGCAGCAGAGAGGTGGGAAGAAGGAACAAAGCTGAGCTGAGCTAGCCCACCCAGCAAGTGCCTCTGAGCACCTCAGAAACTTTCCCAAAAATTCAATCCAGTTTTAAAATTGGTTGGAGTGCTAGTGTGGACAGAGTCCTGGCCACCAATTTTTTTTTTAATTGCATCTTCAAAGCAGATTTATCTACACTGGTTATAAACATAGCTCCAGCAGTTGGAGCTGTGTACATGCAATGGCTCCACTGGTTTGAATTTTGGGAACGGTTTTCCCTTCAAAGACAAAACTGCTGAGAGATGCGGCCCAGATCCGGTTTTAAAACTGTTTTTTCTTGACAGCTGGAAAGGATGAAAGGAATAACTTTGAGCGAGGGTGGGAGAGAGGAGATGTATGTGGGGTTGGTGATGGAAGAAGGAAGAGCTTGACAGCTTTTAAAATAAAAGGAAATATACCAAATAAAAATGGCTCATTGTGAGAGCAGAGGGCTAAGCCTTTCGGAAGAGCAGCAACGAGCAGGGGTGAAAAGACAGTAAGAGGAGAGAGAGAGACCCCATTTCTGCATAATCATAATTATTTCTGGAAACTCAGTAATATCTGTAAAGAGTCCTGTGGCACCTTATAGACTAACAGACGTATTGGAGCATGAGCTTTTGTGGGTGAATACCTGCTTCTTCAGATGCATCCGAAGAAGCGGGTATTCACCCACGAAAGCTCATGCTCCAATACGTCTGTTAGTCTATAAGGTGCCACAGGACACTCTGCTGCTTTTACAGATCCAGACTAACACGGCTACCCCTTTGATACTTCAGTAATATCTGAATCTGATTACTTAGGCCAGGATTTTCAAAGCTGGGTCCCTAAAGTTGAGCTCTAAATCTAACGTTAAGTGTGTAAATATGGATTTACAAGCCGAGTTTTGAAATTTTGCCCTTAGCATTTACATAAGCACCTCTTCATCCAAGGATGGAGTGTGAATGAATACATTTCAGAACTGAGGCCTAGATGGCACATACAGAAATGTGCACACAAATAACTGCTCTGTAAATCAGGTCACTGTGCTTACAGAGAGGGGTGTTGTCCATTATTTTGTATCATTTAGATACCAAGTGAGGATTGTAAGGTGATCCAATATTGCATTTGGATCACCTTTACTGACTCAGTCTTATTTTTTGCTATATATGATTAGCATAGAGGAAAAAAAGAATAGAAAGAAAAATGTCAGATGTATTTGGTACTAATCCAGATTATTTTATAATGTTTCAGTGAGCACTTTAAGACAAGCTGCTTCTATCTTATGTGGAGTTTGCTCTGGCTGTTCGTACTGGTCCTTTTTGCCTGGCCTTTCAGCATGGCCTTGGCAGGCCTTTATGGATTTGTCTCCCCTTTCATCACGTTGGTGGGACTTGATGACGTTAGCGATGCCCTGCTGCAAGGAGTAAATGTGGGGAGAGAGTGTGCTCAGAACGTCAGAAACGGCAAGCCCATGTGTTGAAGATGGCGCTGTGTCGGGCAAGGATTCTGCTGCTCACTCCATCAAATGTCACACCATCGTGTTCATCAAATGTCACACCATTGTGAATTTCTCATTTTTACACGGTGAATTAAAGAGCTTTTATTTCAATGTAAAAGGTATTTGGCAATTCCTCCCCCCCCCCCCACTTAATAATCTATGAAGGACACTGATTTAATACGACTGTTTTATAAGCTTACAGTGGAGGTTGTGATCTTTCATATCTACACAATGAGTTATGATGACAGCCTTATCTCTGGAAATACAACATTCTGAAATATTGCCTGGGAGAGAGGACAGGGCCAGGACACTGTGGCCAGTCTGTGCTTTGATTGTGTCCCTATGGACTGGGGAATGGATTGTTCTCACCAGAAACTAAGCAGCCTCCATCCAACTGAAACCGCTTGTGCTCATTAGCTGGTGAGAAGGTGTGATCAGATATTTCTCCCTGGGTAACTGATTAGAGTCACCACTGGTGGCCAGGGGGAGAAGACAGACTGCATAGGCAAGCAAGCAGCCAGTGACAACACATAATCTAGGAGGCAATCTCTGCAGCACAGGCAGGGTTCAAGTTTTGCAAGTTCAATTTCACCAATTTTGAGAGAGATCAGTGTAGGTTCCTCCACGCAGAACATTATGTTCCACTGTCAATTGGATCTGGCTGTACTTCATGTGCATGCCTCCTTCCAATTGTCCACAGCCTCCTTCGTGTCAACAGCAGAACCCCCAGAACAACAAGAACATATCCAGATTTGCTGCCCAACAGCACAATATTCAGAACTTCCCTATATTTTTTCCTCCCTGTGAATAAATGACTTAGAGAGGGTTTTTGTTAGATCAAAATTCTTTCTCTGTTTTCCCCACAACGAATTTATATCACCATTGCTATTTGTTAAGACAATTTGTTACCTACAGGAATATAGAATTATGAAGACCAAGTGTGTCCTGTGGCTTCTGATGCACAGCCTGGTTCTGAAAGAGCATAGAGGGGCCACCCATGCTGCAGCTGGAGCCCCCTGAGGAATTCCTGCTGACTCACCCAGAATTCCTCCAGAGGATCCAAGGGACTACAAAAGCACTGCCACCATTTGAAAAGATGTAGTATATGTAGTCTCATTGTGCCTGTCCTCTGCTGGTCCGTCGGTGTAGTTTGGAGCCTAAGAGCCACCCTCAGTCCTCGCTGCCCCCATTGGGGAAGACAGCATTGCTGGGGACCCAGCTCAGTGCCTGCACTCTCTGTGACTACATTGTGGCTGATTATATTGCAAACATAATTTGGGCTTCCTGATTTACTAACTTTCCTTGTGCTCCTAGGACCATATTTCCTCACACTTTAAAGGGCAGTATGTTACATTTGTTGTTTCTGTATGTGGTGCTATGCTAAGTATCTGAATCCAAGACATTCTGGGCTGGGGGATAACGGGCTATGGGGGGACTCTGAAGAGGGCAAACGTAACTGGGTAGCTTTATTGTCAAGTACAGCTTTGTAAAATACAGGAGTTAGATTTTCTTTGTTGAAACAACATTTTAGTTTTTTCTCATTAATTTTTCTTAGAAATGTTATAATAAGCTCTCAGAATTAACCCATTTTTCTAATTGCAACTGATGGCAGAGCACAACTGTTTTATCAATGAAAATATTCCCTCATTGGAAGAATAGTGAACCTATTTCACTATTTCAAATTTTTTCACTAACATAACCTCATATTTACCCTGATCTGACATCTTTGCCATTTTAGGTAGGCATGTCTGACCTTTGAATAGATACATATGTTTTCATTTCTAACTCTCTCTTTTTCAGAAGCCCTCTGAGTTTTTTGCATGTCTTGAATCCTTGCCTATGTTTGATCTGTGTTGCCAAGTTTGGGGCTGCTTCAGTCTGGGGCTGGGCCATCCACAGAAAGCATTTTAGTGCGTACAAAAAATCCTAACTATGCCTAAAGGCTTTTCTGAATGGAAAAGCATATTGCCAGCATCCACCATTCTCGCTTCATCCTCAGTCACATTTAACAGCTTTAATCCAAACACTAATTTAAAGTTTGACCCTTGCACAATTAAGAAGTACTTAACTGTCCTTGAGATATATTTATTTTTAGATGTGGATGAATTTTAACACCTAGCTAGCCCAGTTATAGTACAAAAGCAATTCGCTGACTGAAAATGTGTGTTTTATGGGAAGCATATTTTTATGCAGACAAAATCTGCTTTATTCACACAGGTGTAAAACTGGAATAATTTCATTGTCTTCAGTGGCATTATACCAGTGTAAAACAGATTCAGTACTGTGATTAGTAAATGTTAGTCAAAAATAAACTAAAATATCCAGGTATTTTCACATAGGTCCATACATGAATAGAAATGCTACATTTGCTGATAGATTATGATGATATTAAATCTACCCAATTATGTTCATTCATGCTGTTCAAAGAAATGCCAGTGATCTTTCAATAGCTGAGATTATGGTGTGATAGTACATTGCCATTTTATTTTATACAATGCCTTTCTTATCTGATCCTAAAAAGGTTCATACAGTTAAATGAAGTAACACCTGGCATAAATCTTTTAGGTCTTGTCTACTCTTGCAGTGGTGTGTAGGATACCTGTAGCTACATGTGGCAGTGAAAGGCTCTGGCAGTGGGAAGCAGTGCAGAAGGGGTCTGGCAGCTCCCCACTGCTGGAGGCTTTCCTGGCTGCCTCTCCTGTGCCAGAGCCTTTTTCCACTGCTGGAGTCTTTCACTGCAGTGAGCAAAGGCTCTCGCAGTGGGGATGCAGCAGGACACTACACTGCTAAAAATAGCAGTGTATATGCGGGAGGCACCGCTTGGGTGTGTAGACAGCCATGTATGCTATAAGATTTTGGCATGTCTCTACTCTACTTGCCTGTCTACACTGCTTTTATACCTGTACTAGCTGGGTGTTCAGTGTCTGTTAGGGTGACCAGATGACAAAACTGAAATATCGGGACACTGGGGGGGCGGAGGGGGGGGAAAAAAAAAGCCGCTGGCGAAACAACAACAACAAAAAAGCTGCCGGAGCGCCCCGCACCAGCTCGCCTCGTCTCCATCTCCCCCCTTAGGGGAAGATGCCCAGCTGGTGCAATCCCGCGGGTGGCCCCGGAGTGGGGGCAGCAGGCCCCAGCCCCCCCGTCCCGCTCGGGTCCCGCAGGGGAACGAACGGGGCTGCCGCTGCCTCCGCCCCGGGGTGGGGTTTCCCTACAGCCCGCCCTGCGGGGTGGCGCAATCCCGTCACCCCGAGTGTGCCTGGGCCCGGCCCATGCCCAGCTGCCCCCGCAGAGCACCGCAGGTGGCCCCGGAGTGGGGGCAGCAGGTCCCAGCCCCCCCGTCCTGCTCGGGTCCCGCAGGGGTGGGGTTTCCCTACAGCCCGCCCTGCGGGGCGGCGCGCACGTGGTGGGAGGTGAAGCCCTGTCGGAGTCCCTGCACGGGCAGCTGCTGCCCCTCCACCCCCACCCATGGGCATGTACAGGGAGCCGGTTCCCCAGGCCGGACCTGGGGCTGCCCCTGCAGGTAATGCCCCGCCCTCCTGCCTGTGCTCGGGGCTAGGCTGGACTCACCCTGCCCTCCCCTGCTTGGGGAAGAGGCGGGGATTTGGGGAGGGATCCAATGGGGGAAGGAGGGGGTGGAGTCGGGGCTGGGGGGGCGTGAGCCCCTCCGGGCTCCGCCTGTGCGCAGGGGGCGGAGGGCAAAATTGCTTGTTTGTCCAGCATCAGACCGAACATTGGTAAAATCAGGATGTCTGGTCACCCTAGTGTCTATACTATAAACCCTGCTGCAACTGTAGATCTACCCTTATAAAGTGAGGCAAAGACAATGGGCCAAATTCTTTCATTGACAACAGTGTTTGTTTGTCTGAACAGTGTAACTGAGAAGAAAATTTGGCCCATTAGATTGTAAATAAGACAAACCCAAGAGCAGAAGAAGAGATAATTTAAATGGTCACCACAAAGGCAAAAAGCAGGCCCAGACCACATTCTTTGCAACTACAATTAGCATACATGATTGCTAAACTTATTAGACGATGATTGGGATGTATGACAGTAGATAGCACAAAACAGAAATTGCTACATTCAATAATGGTTTCGCAGGTACAGGAAAGATGAGAAGATGGAACATTTAACACTGTGATGGAAAAGAAGTTCCCAAAACCCCAGGCCAGAGGCTTAGAACTAATAGTTTATTGAATGAGAGGGACAAGAGTATGTGACTATTCCCTTCACATCTAGGACTGAGCCACCCCCACACTGGAATTGCTAAACTGCTTGTGTAACTGAGAGTGTAGTAAAGGTGGTACAGAATGGAGACAAGTGAAGTCAATTCATATGCTTGTCATAAATAAGAAATAGCATTTCTACAGCTTGGGATGGACAAGAACACTTAACAATAAGAGAAATTCCTCCAACTCTGCTGGTCACAGGCCTGGCAATCAGTCACCCAAGACAAAGGATAACTAGCTATGTGATCCATGTTAGCAAATATTTGAACCACCTGTAGAACTTCACTGATTGAGGATCCATGCCCTTCTAACGTCAGACTGCTGCATCAGATAGTGACTGAGGCATGGAGTGCTGCCAAATGTTGTGTCCAAGCACCCTGTGTATACCATAGAGCATATCCAGGTCAACAGCCTGTTTTGTCCTGGCAAGAAAACCTCTTCATTCAAGCATTCGTTTGGACCCATGAGACACCAATAAAACTGACTGAGGCTGCTTTTCACTTTAATTTTTCATTTATGTTTAGGATTCAGTATATTCTGCACAGACGGATTGAAAAACTGAATGATTCCCTGAGATTCTGTTCACTAAGAAGATTTTACGTGATGTAGGAAGGAGCTATATTTGTCAGGGCTGAGTAAAGCAGGGCCTTCTGCAACTTCTTTAAACCCTTGTTACCTCAATGGTAGTATGTGGGAAATATTTCCAAGCTTACTGAAACAGACCTTTCTACTTATAGCTAACCCTATATCTGCCCCAATTGTGTGGTTTTCTATAGGAAATAGTTTTTCTTGTAAGATTTTTACTGAAAGGTGTCTGAGTGAAGGCTGAAGTGCTCCAGTTATCCACAGACCAGGTACAGCAGAAGCAGTACAAGCTTCTCCATAGTGCTCTGATAATATGACAACCCCTTACCTGGATGGGGCCCCTCTCGTGGAAAGTAGGTTTTGATATATTATTTATCATCAGTACTAGTGAAGTAAAACTCCAGATAAATAAGTGATAAAATTAGTATTGATGGAACACATTCCCCTTCCCTTCAAAAACATTACTTAGAGAAACAAAGCAATTAATTCCTCATCTCTCACCAACTAGTCATTCAGAGATGGACCAAGTGTGGCTGGACCAAAGTGTTCTATTGAACCGAGATGGGTTAGGAAGATGAGTTGCCCTTTTTTACCCTGCACCTCTGCACTTTGTTTTTCTTGATCAGTGCTCTCTGAGGTCTTGTGACAGAGTGCTGGGCAAAAGCAACTGAGTCAGCCCTCTGGTCACTGCAACTCTGATTAATTACTCCAGAGTAGACATCATTAAGAAAAGCTGTGCCTAACTGATGAGCTGAGGAGAACTAAGAGGTTAATCAGACTGTGATGGGTTCGATCACAGAGACCCCCTTGGGACTGTCACCTGACGTGCTGGAATTACCTCTGAGCCTGTTTTCCCTGCCAGCTTGGGACTCCAGAACCTTGCCTTGTTGAGCCAGACACGCTAGCCTGCTGCAACATAGACCCAGGTCTGGTCCACGCCCCCAAAGCTGCAGACTTTAACCAAAAACTGCTCAGCAGGTCACCTATCTCCAGCACCCAGCCACCCAGCTCTCAATGGGATCCAAACCCCAAATAAATCTGTTTTAGTCTGTATAAAGCTTATACAGGGTAAACCTATAAATTGTCCTCCCTCTATAACACTTATAGAGAGCTGTTTGCTCCCCCAGGTATTAGTCACTTACTCTGGGTTAATTAATAAACAAAAGTGATTTTATTAAATATAAAAAGTAGGATTTAAGTGGTTTCAAGTAATAACAGACAGAACAAAGTAGGTTACTAAGCAAAATAAAGCAAAAACATGCAAGTCTAAGCCTAATACATTAAGAAACTGAATATAGGTAAATCTCACCCTCAAAGACATTCCAATAAGCTTCTTTCACAGACTAGACTCCTTGCTAGTCTGGGCCCAATCCTTTCCCCTGGTACATTCCTTGTTACTTCCAGCAGGCATCTTAGGTGAAAAGCAGGGGCTTTCTCATGACTGGGACCCCCTTTGTCTCTTCCACCCCCTTTTATAGCTTTGGCACAAGGCAGGAATCTTTTGTCTCTCTGGATCCCCACATCTCCTTCTAAATGGATTCCACCATTCTTCCTGGGCTGGCTTACATGAACACAGGAAGGTTTGCAAGTAAACAGAGCCATTCACAGTTCATTGATTCTGAAGCACCCTTAATGGCTTCACTTCATATGTTTACCTCAGTAATACAAGTTTATATCTTATTCTCCTAACTCCAGACATAGAAATAATACATGCAAACGAATAGGATGAACACACTCAGTAGATTAAAAACTTTGTAATGATACCTTACAAGAGACCTTTTGCATAAAGCTGTCAGAGTTCCCTCCCCACTCTGAATTCTGGGGTACAGATGTGGGGACCCTCATGAAAGACCCCCCTAAGCTTATTTCTACCAGCTTAGGTTAAAAACTTCCCCAAGGCACAGATCCTTTCCTTATCCTTGGACGGTATTGCTGACATGACCAAGTGATTTAGACAAAGATTCAGGAAAAGGACCACTTGGACTTCCTATTCCCCCAAAATATCCCCCCAAGCCCCTTTACCCCCTTTCCTGGGGAGGCTTGAGAATAATATACCAACCAATTGCCTTTAATAAAAGTACAGACCAGACCCTTTATCTTTAGGACACTAAAATCAATCAGGTTCTTAAAAGAAGAACTTTATTATAAAGAAAAAAGTAAAAGAAGCACCTCTGTAAAATCAGGATGAAAGGTAATTTTACAGCGTGATAAAAAGATTTAAAACACAGAGGATTCCCCTCTAGGCTCAACTTCAAAGTTACAAAAACAGGAATAAACCTCTCTCTTAGTATAGGGAAAATTCACAAGCTAAACAAAAGATAATCTAATGCATTTTCTTGCCTTACTTACAATTTCTGTAATTTTAGATGCTCATTTCAGGTATGTTTTTAGGAGATGTTTTTTCCTGCCTCGTCCCTCTCTCCGTCCAGTGAAGGAACAAAGAGAGCACAAACAAAACTGCTCCCCCCCCCCGCCAGATTGAAAGTATCTTCTTTCCTTATTGGTCCTTTTGGTCAGGCACCAACCAGGTTATTTGAGCTTCTTAACCCCTCATAGGTAAAATGATTCTGTACCTGTGGCCAGGAGGGTTTTTATATTACTGCATACATAAAGGTTGTTACCCTTCCTTTATATTTATGACAAAAGCATATTCCAGTTACCTTATATTTACACTCATAAGCCTATTTCCATAAAACATTATGGAGTGCAACGTCACACAGGCCATTAGGCTGATGATACAAGAGGCATAGCAAGGAAGTGGGAAAGGAGGAAGGGAGAAAGCGATATTGCCAATCCCTGCTTGTCTCAGGATCTGAGGGCTCCCTAGGAATGTAGGGATCAGGTTATATAGTGTAAAAGGCTATGTCTACACTACATCATCTACAGCTGTAGTGTGTTTGGTGAAGACGTTTTAAGCTGACGGGAGAGAGCTCTCCTGTTGGCATAATAACTCCTGCCAACATAGCGCTGTCTACACCAGTGCTTAGGTCAGTATAAATTACGTCGCTCAGGGGTGTGGATTATTCACACCCCTGAGTGACATAAGTTATACTGAGATAATTTGTAGTATAGAGATAGTATAAGGGTGGTGGAAACTAATATTGTAAATAAACTGCACCAGATGTTTTACCAGCAAAAAAGGTCTCTGAGCTGTTTGTGGACTTGAGCAGCGGTAGGAGCAAGTGGACTCTGCCACAGGTCTCCATAGTCTTTTGTGTACATGTCACTATATCCATGTTACACATAATAAAAATGTAAATGATAAAACAAGTTTTAGTCTAGTATTGACAATTCTCTATCCTGGAGAACATTTCATGGGGAAAATTTGGTTGAAATGAAGACTAATACAGGACCTTCAGGTCAACTTGGGGAAGTGATTTTGGAAATCTCTGGATTGCTATTATAAAAACATTATATTTATTAATGTTTTCAGTATTGTTGTAGTCATGTTGGTCCCAGGTATTAAAGAGACAAGGTAGGTGAGGTAATATATTTTATTGGAACAACTTCTATTGTTGAAAGAGACAAGTTTTGAGCTTACACAGAGCTCTTCTTCAGGTCTGGGAAAGGTCAGAGCATCACAACTAAATACAGGGTGGATCAGATTGTTTAGCAGAAGGAGTTAATACATGTTGCAAGAGACCATTCAAAGGGAAGTGGGCAGTTAACACCTGCAGTTATAAGACAAAGAAGAGTTCATGGGTTACTGATCGTTATAATAAACCATAAATCCAGTGTTTCTATTCAGTCCAAAATTTTTGTGTCTAACAAAGTTATGAATTTAAGCTCCCAGGCTTGTCTTTTGAAGGTGTTATGAAGGTTTCCTTTGAGGGTGAGGACTGAGAAGTGAGTGAGTTTTGTGAAGTGTTCACCCACAGGTGATATGGTATTGTATGAGGTATATCATGTGCTATGATAAGGATGTGTAGGACCTATGGATAGTGAAAGGAATATTGTGGAGGGGTATTGATCATCACCGCAGGTTTTGCATCTGTTGTTATGGCAGGATCTGGTGCCACTTTGAGTTGGTGTGTCCTGGTCTGTGGGGAGCTTGTTTCTGATGATCAGATTGGAGAGATGGGGGCTTGTTTAAAGGCCAGAAGTGAAGGTTTGGGAAATATTTATTTCAAGATGTTGTTCCCATTGAGTATGGGTTGTAATTGTTTAATGATACCCTGTATGGGGTTCCAGTGTGGGGAGGCAGGTGACAACTAGGGGTGTGCAGTTGTAGGATTTTTGTTCTGTATTGAAGCAGGTTCTCTCAAGGTATTTGGGTGGCCTGTTCCATGATGTAGTCTATTTCTCTGGTGGAGTGTCTTTATTTGAGGAAGGTGGTTTTAAATGTGTTAAGATGTGTATCCCAGACTTTCTCCTTGGAGCATATTCTGTAGTCTCTGAGTGTCTGGCTGTAGATAACAGATTTCTTGGTGTGTTTGGGGTGGTTACTAGCTCTGTGAAGGTAGGTGGGTTTCTTGTATATAGTTGTTTGTAGGGTTCCACTGCTGAAGGTGATCATGGTGTCTAGGAAGTTGATGTTGGTGTGGGAGTGTTCTAGACAGAGTTTGATGGATGGACGGTGGTTGCTGAAGTTGTGGTGGAAATCTATGAGGGAGTTTAGTGTTGGATTGAGATTCACTTACTCAGCAGATGGGTCTAACAGATCTTAATTGAGGCAAAACACTCAGAAAGTAGTGATCAGTTGCTTATAGTGGGAAGCTCATCAGGATGATCTCATCAGAGTTGCCTCTGGCAGCTTCAACCTCTCTTTGTTACACAAACTTATTTATAACTTTTTGCTATCTTTTCTTATACATATGTATTAGTCTGTCACTTCCATGTTAGTTCAAACCGGTCTTTTCTAGCTCTTTAGTTACTTTATTTTTATTTTTTCTCACAAACATGATTACTCTGCAATTTCTTACATGTGTGCAGTTCTACTTATGCTTATGCTATTAAATGTTAACAGAACAGACCCTTAAAATTCACAGACGTTTTCTATCAGAACTAAATATGCCTTTGCTTCAAACATTTAGGTTGTCTGTCCAGATGATGAAAATATTATCGATGTATCTCAGGTATATTATTGGTTTTGTGGTACATTTGTCCAGAAAGTCTTCCTCAAGGTGACTCATGAAGAGGTTGGCATATTGGGGAGCCATCCTAGTGCCCGTGGCTGTTCCTATGGTTTGGACAAAGTGTTTGTTGTTGAGTGTAAAATTGTTATGGGTGAGGATGAAATGGGAGTTTAGCAATGTGTTTGGGGGTGGATATCTAAGTGTTGTCCATTGTCTTGTAGATATTTGAGGCAGGCAGTGATGCCGTCAGTGTGAGGGACATTGGTGTAGAGGAAGATGACCTCCAGGGTGACAATGATGGTGTTCTGAAGAAGGGTGTTAATGTTGCAGAGCTTCTGGAGGAAGTTGGTTGTGTCTCAGAAGGAACTGGCCCTTTGTGTGATGAGTGGTTTAAGGATGGCTTCTATGAGTGATGATATTCCTTCAGAAAGAGTTCCATAACCAGATATGATGGGTCTGTCTGGGTTTCCTTGTTTGCATATCTTGGGAAGCATGTAGAAGGTCCCTGATGTGGGTTCATGGGGGATGAGTTTGTAGAGTTTCTCTTGGAGTGGTTTGGGAAAGGATTTGATTATATCCCTAGATTCCTGTGAACTGTGGT
Organism: Terrapene triunguis; assembly: GCF_002925995.2. Classification (NCBI taxonomy): domain Eukaryota; kingdom Metazoa; phylum Chordata; order Testudines; family Emydidae; genus Terrapene; species Terrapene triunguis. The sequence goes on from NW_020664447.1 coordinate 49,300,491, forward strand.
GTGGGAGGGACTTCTTTGAGTTCTTCATAGTAGGTGGTGTCAGAGAGTTGTCAGTTGGCCTGTAACACAAGAACCCTCCCTTGTCCTATGACTGCAGAGTTGTTAACTGCCCACTTCACTTTGAATGGTGTCTTGCAAGATGTTTTAACTCCTTATGCTAAACAAGCTGTTCTACCTTGTATTTAGCTGTAACATTCTGAGTACATTTCCCAGACCTGAAGAAGAGCTCTTTCACCAACAGAAGTTGGTCCAATAAAATATATTACCTCACCCACCTTGTCTCTCTTATATTTATTAAGTTCATATTTTTACATAAAACCCTATGGAAAAATAATTGCACATCCATCATCATCTTCATAGAAAATCCAGAGATCTTCTGAAAAAGCTTGTTTATTTTGACTGTATTCTCAGAGTAAAATCTGTGGTCTTTATGGCCTACAAAAATTGCAAAACTGTGTTCATGATTTTCATGACCCAATTGTCTTTTCTGGGAAGTGCAGATCTTTTCATAAAATCAGAGACAAGGAGTGAGAAAATGCAGAATAAGGTTACAAGCTTGAGAAATTCTCTCTGTAGCAATTTGAATTATGGTCTCCATACACTGCAGAGTCCTTTCCAAATCTACTTGTGCCAGGAATTAGTCCTTTGACTAATTAGCTATTTTTCAAATAAAGCATTTGCTAGCAAAATTCCAGAGAACCTTTATTGGAATGGTGCATGATCTGAAGCTTTAGATTTGATTAATGAACTGCTTTGCTGCTGATCCTTCACTGCAGTGTTACTGCATTCCTTTGGGACAACATTTCAATCAATAGGATGTTAGAATTTAGGTCATTCCTGGGATGCTCAGCAGCAAGCAGTAATTTCAGGGCTCAAAACTTGGACCAGATGCCTATAAGCCAGGGAATGGTAGAAAAAAAAGTGGAGCTGCAGTAAAGTCTCAAAATGACTGGCCCTGAATTTATGGCAAATATGTCTACCCTTAAATGGCTACAGTGGCACAGCGGCAGTTCTGTAGCTATGCTGCTTTATTACTTCAGGGGAGACACTTACTGCAGTGATGGGAGGTGATTCTCCCCAGGGCCGGCTCCAGGCACCAGCTGAGCAAGCTGGTGCTTGGGGCGGCAGACTGTTCGAGGCGGCATTCTGCCCAATCCTAGGGTGGCACGGACGCTTTTTTGGTTTTTTTTTGTTCTTGTTCCACTCCGGCCGCCCTGTAGGGGGCGGCGGCGCGGAGAACCAGAGCGCCCAGCAGGGCAGTCTTCTTTCTTCCCTCCCCGCCGACCGGAGCGGAGCCCTCGCGGCAGGCGGCAGGAGGCGGCGCAGCGGGAGGGGCCGCGTGGCAGCACCCCTGCTGCAGCCCGGCCGCCCCGTTTTTTTTTTTGCTTGGGGCAGCCAAAAAGCCAGAGCCGGCCCTGATTCTCCCATTGGTGTGGGTAATCAACCTCCCCAAGAGGGAGTAGCTAGGTTGATGGAAAAATTCTTCAATTGATCTAACGCTGTCTACACTGGGTTTTAGGTGAGCATAGATACGTCTCTCAGAGGTGTGGATTTTTCATGCCCAGGAGTGATGTAGCTATGCCAATTTAAGTTCTCACTATAGGCCATCCTGGAGACTAGGACAGAGGATACTCTAAGAGGGAAATTGAAAGTAAAGTGGATATAAACGTGGAATAGGAAGTCAATTGCTTTTTGTATTTGGATCCACTCCTACCATCTCTCTCTTGCTCTAATCTTTATTTATTTATAAATCTACATAACCTATGTTCTTACAAGATACCCATCTCTATGATATCATTATTTCATTGAATATGTTGGGTGATTGTTCTGCAAGATTCACCTTTCTGGGGTAATGTACACTAAGGAAGTATTGCCTGAGTGTATTTTAAAATAACATAATCACTAAATCTAATTGTCTGGCTGGAATTTAACATTAAGCACTGGTGGTTTTGCAGAAATATTCTTAATATTAAAGACCTCACTGTTTACATGATTTCAGAAGTGGATATTTTAAAATCAGATTGCTTTATGTTGCCTTCGCAGTTGTCAGGGCCGGCTCCAGGCATCAGCCCAGCAAGCAGGTGCTTGGGGTGGCCAAGGGGAAGGGGCGGCACGTTGGGCTCTTCGGCGGCAATTCAGCGGTGGGTCCCTCAGTCCCTCTCCGAGGGAAGGACCTGCCGCCGAATTGCTGCCGAAGAAGAAAGCAGCGCGGTGGAGCAAAAACCCTGGCAGTCGTTATTGTTTATTTGTATTATAGTAGCACATGGAGGCTGCCATCAAATCAGAGTCCCACTGTACTCTTTCCCCAAACAGCCTATAGTCTAAATACAAGATTAAGACTAACAGGTAGATACCACAAACAGAGGGGAGGAACAGAAGGTAAAAGTGAGACAGTTGTGCATAGGGAAATAAGCGGCAGTCCTTTGTCTGGCTAACCATTGTACTAGAGGTTTGCAAGACTGTTCTTTTCTGTTCTTTTTGGGTCAGGATATTTTAGAGCCTTGGAGGAGCAGGAGACAAGGCAGTTTTAAGCAACATTTGCACCTGTCCCTCTATCCCGGACTGCTCTATGACCCCAATGTAATTTAGATAGCCCTGGGGCCTGTCTAAGGCCTGGTCTACACTAACACCCCAATTCGATCTAAGGTACGCAACTTCAGCTACGTGAATAACGTAGCTGAAGTCGACATACCTTAGTTCGAATTTACCGCGGTTCAGACGCGGTCCACACACGGCAGGCAGGCTCCCCCGTCGACTCCGCGGTACTCCTCTCGCTGACGTGGAGTACCGCAGTCGACGGCGAGCACTTCCTGGTTCGAATTATCGCGTCCACACCAGACGCGATAAATCGAACCCGGAAGTTCGATTGCCAGCCGTCGAACTACCGCGGTAGTGTAGACAAGCCCTAAGTTATGACAGCCTTCCTAGGATGCCTTTCAGGCCAGAGCTGCCTGAAGTCTTCACAGTGCTACGTGCTGGGCCCTACCCCTGGCAGAACCCCTGTGTTGTGAGGGAGTCCTTGGAAGGCAACCTTACAACTGTCCAGAGGCGTAGCGAGCGCCCTCCGTACCCTCCGACCGGAGGGGGCCCCGCAAGGAAGGGGGCCCCTAAAAGTGGCAAAATAAATACCGCATTCCAGTTTCTGCATTGTAAGGGGCCCCGCCCGGACATATGTTTGGAGGCGGCCACCGTTCGGAGGGGGCCACGTTCTTTGTTGCTACGGCACTGCAACTGTCTTTTGCTGTTCGGGAATGGGTGGAAACCTCCCCTGTCTGGACCCTGTGCTTTTAGAGCCTGTTTAAGCCAATGTAAAGCAATGTAGCAGGGATTGGGCTCTCACCCTTTATTTGTGAATGGCATGTTGCAAATAATTCTTAAGGGCCGGAGATTCAGTACTTCCTTACACTATTGCTCACACCCATCTATATTTTCTGCCCCTGCTGCTATCAGCTTCATAACAAAAGTGTTTTGGATGCATCTCTAGTCTCCTATTGCCCATCTCATTATTCCATCATTTCAGTGCACGCTTCAGACACTTAAGGTTAATTATAGACACACAGCACTATATGAGTGTGTGAGAGAGACATGATAACAGCCTGCAACTATGTGGAGGATATAAACACGAAGGAGACAGAATTTATTTAGTATGATACATGGGGCTATAACTAGGACAAATGGGATAAAACTAAGAAAGGGGAAAGTTAGGATGAATATCAGGTGAAACTGCTTGACAGTGTAGTTATTAAACTGTGGGATAATGTTCCACAGGAAAGGGAGGAAGCTCTGTCACTAGATACTTCCAAAATTAGATTGGACAAAACATGATAAAATGTATCATAGGGAACAATTCTGCATTGGCAGGAATGATCTAATTCTCTTTTTCAGTTCTAGCTTCTATGACTAGAGTGTGTCTGCATATATCCCACATATGTGATGATGATAGTCATATGATAAATTTGTCATGTATCTTTAATATTCTTGCCTGCACTCTGCCCACAATTCAACCTCTGCAGGGATAACTTCTTCCAAAACCATACATAGCTTCAAACAGCTGCTATGGAACAAAATAAAATCTCGCAGAGATTTTTCTTTGCAAATGTACAATTTCTCATAAAAATTACATTGGCCTGAGGCTCCAGAAAGGCAATATTCAGCTCTGATCCAGTGACATGTTTGATATCCCATGATCCCTTGGGGTTAGATGTATGTGCTTTATAGCACTGGAGTGGGATGAAGGTTCCAAACCCTAGTAGATTATGAGATATTGGACTTTAAAATCATGACACTATTACGTATGTAACAGGTAGTAAATATATTTTTAGGTTTCTATAATATATTAGTTATAATTTTTCTCCCCCACAGAAGTCTGCACAGTGGATTTCATTGTAACTAAGACAACTGATTTTACAGGGGGAAGGATGCAACAATTGTACTAACAACATTTTAAAAACTTCCAAAAACACTTCTATAACAGACCTTCTGTGAAATATGTGGCATATATATAGGACACATGATGGTTTAATGTGATGAGAAGGATTCATTCGCACGTATGTAGATATATCTATAACATCTGTAGATAATCTAAAGAATAAATGGATAGTATATAAACATACTTAGAAAGGGAGGCCTGAGCCAGCAAACTCTTTTATTGGATGCAGTGTTTACAACTGTAAATAGTTCAACTGAAATCTTTAGGGCAATAAACACTATACCTGGTAGAAAGTGCTTCTAGTATCAGGGCCTTATTTTCCTACTGATCTCCTTCCTTCACCTAAAATACTAAAGTGAATAGGAGATGCTAGGTATCTGGGCTATCACAAGATCAAAATATTGTTTTTTAGAATGCAAGAGCTAATAGTCCATTCTGATTGCAATTCTAAGTCAAAGCAGTTTCCTGTTAGTTTGAATATCACATCAAATTTTGCTTGCAAAGGAAAAGCAGACTTGCTCCAAGTAGCGCCTGAGGTGCTGTGAGTCTAGAAATGAAGTGGTTGCCTTAGCGCACATATGGCACAGCTATGCTGATGAAAAGATGTGTGCTTCTCCATTAACATTTGTTAAACACTTCAATCTTAATATTCCTGGAGGACAAACTCTTTTTAGATATGTGAAAATCATCGCTATTGCAGCTCCCTGTACTATCTAATAATCCCTTCTGCTTGCTTTTCCTTTGCCGCTAATGTACTGCTTGGGCTGTGGCTGATTCTTAAGAAATGCATCCTGCAGGTAAAGAGACTAGTCAGTTCAATTTCTGGAATTCCTTCCCCCACCTCCCCCCCCCCGGATGATGATGGGTTTTGTTGTTGTTTGTTTGTTTGCTGCTGTAACATCACTTTTTGGCAGACAGCAGGATGATTTTGACCAAATAAATGAATGAATCTGGGTATTTTTTAAATGGCTATGAGGAAACAGGTGCCATGTGCCCTGTTCCTTTGACCTTGCCACGTACAGTAAGGAGAAAAAGACATTATTTAGCTTTCAAGGGCATCTAGGTTCTAGTTTCAAGCCTTATTGTGTTTTAATTAGAAAATTACAACTTGAGCAAGTAGGAGTGAAAGAAGATATACGTTTATAAAGGAAATACAAAGGAAAGGTCAGGTATAGGACCAACTGTCCCTGGTAAGTCTTGCACACAAGTGCTGGCTTTATTTGTCTCAGTTTTGAGACACACTCTTTCTTTCTCCAGCCAAATGAACATAGTATGTGACAGGGAAGGTCTGAGATTGGAGGAATTCAAAGTGGCTATCAGTAACTGGCTTCTATGTAAATACTGTAACACCTCTGAATGGAGGGACAGCTGAGATAACACTATAGGCTAATCTTTACTGCTGGTGAAAAAGGCCAATCTCCCCCGTTATTCGGTTTCTGCAGAAAAGATGGACTTTAGGAAGAAGGAAAAAGAGGGCAAGAACAACTTGCGTGTGGGAACCTGCCACTGAATCAGAAATATAATAAAAATGGAAAATGAAGTATTAAAAACCATTACTAATTTGAAACCATACCCTCCCACACACACTCTATATCCCATGTATACACACATATATATGGATACATATATAAAAAGATATATAGAAATCTCTCTAAATATCTATAATTATGTAAATATTTCTATAAATCTGTCTCTACTCTGTCTAATCTGTTTATAAATATATACTTGATTTGTGTACCTTGCCATACCAATATTTGATTTGATTTATTTTTTACACCAAATACCAATAAACTTAATGAATGTGAAGTTTGTCTGTCTCTGATTCCCAAGGCAGAAGTATGTGAAACACAGCCCTCCACTGCAATGACCTCTTTCTGTCATTGTAATTTACAGCCTTGAACCATCCTTTCATATATATCTAGGTGAGTTTTTATGCATTTTAAAAAAAATTGTAACGGTGTCTCACCAGAAACAGCGTGGGTCTTCTCAAGGGAGTTAAAGTAGATCAGCAGCCAACTGTGGCTAAAATGCTTGTTGCAATATCTGTGAAGTTGTGTTCATAAATGGGCACAATCCCAAAATGAGCTGGGGAGCGGGCTGGGACAGGTAGGTCACCCAGAGCTAAACTTCTGATTAACTATTTATGCTATTACACAATACTTGTTGAATTTATCCTCTCTGTAGAAGAGATTTAAGGTGCAAGAGCTTCTGCCACCTCCTTTGAATGCAATATAGAAATGAATAGTATGTCTCCTCAGTGATTTCCACTCATCACACCAATTTCTCAGTGCAACGAGAGCACAGAAAAACTGTAGCTTTGATTACACTCAAAGACCTTTCCTCTCACATCTTTTAAGATGTATGTGAGTGTTTGACAGAAGTCTTTTGCAGCATCTAATATGTTTCATGCACAAGATTTGTAGCTGAGTGACTGATCTGGCTAACTGAACTGCTGCTGCTGCTGCTTCCTTCCCCCACCTCTCTCCATTCCCTTGGGCTCAATTTTTCCTTCCCCAGAGTGTATAGCATAGACAGACATTAACATGTCTGGGTAGTTTACGAGCTGAGCTCCCGAAGGACACTGTACTCTGCAGTATAATAAAGTTCCTTTAGGAAACACGTTGACAATCTGTGCCTTCACATACCAGGCCAAACCCACTCAAGGGATGCCTCTCCAGTCTTTCTATTTTTAACTGAAAAAAAAAATAATCCTTTAAGATATATGGATCTTCTAGGTTCCACTGCTGGAACAAATTATCAATGTGGATGTTTCAACAGAGCAGGAAAACAACTGCCACATTACATTAATACCATGGCTGTTTTTGTTCAAGCTGTTCCCATCTCTCCCCCTGCCCCCCTCCCATACATATCACTATGCATTACTGATTCAGTGTGCACTAAAAGTACAAAAATGGGGAGTTTATATATGTTATTGTAAGCCAACAGATCCTGCTTTGCACTGCCTATTGCCTGCCAAAAGCAAAGGAGGGCACAATTTTTTCTGCGTGTATTCACCAAAGTTTAGAGAATTCAAGTGTGCATCGCTTCTTGCTGAAGCAATACAGGAAGCATATGCTGCCTTCTGTCTTACTACAGGAGCAAAATCTGAGATTGTAGCTACCAATGACAGCTTCACTCATCAGCCTGCTCACCTGCTGTCATTAAATATGGGCTTCTTGATTATCCTTCTCAATAAAAAAAAAGCAAAGAAGCCAACCACCACCAAACAAATGTATTTTGAGATTAATGATCCAACTATTATCCTCTTGAAATCTCACTCCTGGTTTGTCCCAGTTGCTTACTTCCCACACTGCAGTGACACATGCCAGACACTATGGCAGCTAGAGCTTAATTCATTGATCTTTTTACAGCTTCCAGATTATTTAAAACAGCAAGATGGGCACCCTCCTTTCATTCATCTTTTTAAAAATATTGGCCTCCAGAACAAGTATGCATGATTTTTCACATGGGTTCCCTATTTGGCCATCCCATTTGCTGTTAGAATGCTACCCCCTTGCTTGCCTTACATGGCCTGTGAGGCCCCGACTGCTCTAGCCTGCTCTGACTTTTGCCTTCCCTTACTCCATTAATGGCTTCATTGCTACTCAATGGCGTGAAGCCGACCAAATAAGGAAAAGGTGGCTGGCTTGTCCCTCAGGAGCGTCTGACTGCCACTGCCGCGCAGGAAGTATAAATTGGTGTATCTCCCTCTGAGTCAGTACCCAGCTTTTTCTCAGGAACCCCACGCAGTAGGTGCTGATCTGGTGAGTAGTACAGCTGACCAGCCTATCAGTCACGTTCCCAGCACAGCAGCTGCTCTGCTGAAGGCATCGTTGGGGAAATTAGAAGATCAGACTGACAAAGAGGAGACAATTTCTGGATTTCTAGATACAACTGTTGAGGAGGCTGCTTTGCATCTGTAACACCAGGGCTAATTTTATTTCTTTTTTGGGTAAGGGCTGGGAGGGGGGACTGAAGCCTATAAACTTTGCATTCATTCATTCATCCATCGTTTCATTCATTGCTTTTAAAATAATATTGATTGCCACAGGTTGGCTGTCTGGGGAATTATAGACACTACAAACAAGCTGTGTCTGAAATTCCCCCACTCTCCGCCCCCAGGAGAACTCTCAAAAGTTTGCTAGTCCTTCAAAGAAAGATCTTGGAAGACATTTCTTTAAAATAATTCTAATAATGCTCTGCTAGAAGTTAACGTGCATTTGAAGAACCGAGGAAAAATATTAACTGATTATATGTATCTAAAATCTCCAGAGGGGTGGAGAAGTGTGTTTGCACTATGTGGCAACGTCCCGTGTCATGTCTATGGTTAGTGCAGGCAATCGCTACGCTGCATCAGTAAAGATAAGGAACAGGCAACAGCTGGACGCCAGGGTCTGCCACGAGTTTATCCCGTGTGTGTGTGTGAGAGAGAGAAATCTAGAGGGTGATTGATAGATATTAGACAATCACTGCGCAGTTGGGAGGGAGGGAGCAGGTCCCTTGTTGTTCAGGCAGGACCTGGGCGGGCAGAGAAAGCTGCCCCCGCCGGGCTGAGCCGGGTGTGTGCTGGGGGGAGCGCTGGGCTGGGCAGGTTGGAGGGCTCTGCAGCCTGCTGCCTCCCCCAGCGGCTGCACGGGCTCTGGACACGCGGCTGGGCTGTCTTGCAGATCCCTGCCTCCCGCCCAAGATGTGTGACGACGAGGAGACCACCGCGCTCGTGTGCGACAACGGCTCCGGGCTGGTGAAGGCCGGCTTCGCCGGAGACGATGCCCCCAGAGCCGTCTTCCCTTCCATCGTCGGCCGCCCCAGGCACCAGGTAACGGGCCCCGCCGTCTCCTCCTTCAGCGCCCCTGGCCCTCCGACTCGCCCCCCGCCGCTGAGCCCCAGCTCTAGCCCCCACCTGCCTCTTATCCCCGCCGCTCTCTGCCGAGCCCCGGCTCCCTTCTCTCCGATGTTCTTCATCCCAGTGGGATTCTCCCTACCTACCTCACTGGACTCCTTTCCCACACTCCACTCATATCTCTACAATCCCCCATCATGAACTTTCTCCTCTCCCCACATTCTTCACTTCCCCCACTATCTCCCTCTCATATCCTTTTCTCTTTCATCTCCCTCCTCTCCCCTGTGGTCCTTCACTTCATTCTTCACCCCACTTAACTGCTCTTTCTCTCATCTTTCCTAGTTCCTCCCTCCTCCCATGGAACAGATCTCCTCCAGCTGGTGTAAATCCATAGCTCCATTAATTGAATTTACATCACCCCCAGACCTTTTCATAGACCTTTGCCTCCCCACCTAGCTCATCTAACCCTTCACACCACTGCCACTCCCTTTCAATTCTTCACTTTTCCTTTTCTTTGATCCATTTCCTCTGTTCCTCTGGAACGCTCTACTGTTTGCCCCAGACCCTTTCCCCTTCCTCTTATCTCCCCATAATGCTTCTTTCTGTCTCCCATTCTCTTACCTCTCCATATTGTGAGCATTAAACCAGCAAATAGAAAACTTTTAGTAAACTGTTACCCCTGCCCCCACCCAAGAGCTACAATTTCCATGCCAAAAAATATGTAAAAGCTCAACAATGGTGTTTGATATTATGGACTCGATGAAAAGATTAATACAATTCATCTTTTTGTTTACTACACGAGATAAGCCCCTCCTTCTCTCTTTTATTTGGCATGATTTCCAGAATGCAACAGTTGTAACTGCTTACTAGTTTGTGAATGATTATGGCTATTCTAATGGATGCATTTCACTGTCATGGAGATAGCTATAAAAACTTTCTCTCATCCATCTATCCATAGCTTCATTTTTCATGATATTGTATGGTTTGCTTTCCACCATAGCCTTAGGTATGTGGGAATGAGCTAGTTGAGTTTTCCTGTTTTGTGTTTGTCACTTTAATTGATTAAATGAAGTAGGATTTTTTAAAAAGAGTCAGTTATGTGTTGACTTAATTAATATTCAAAGTAAATTAATGTTGCTTTCCATATTTAACCACATTTTGGCATAGTTCATGTATTTCTCCCTGCTTTATCCCAAATAATATACTTAGCTCTTTGGCATGATAAAATCTGTGGTTAATAATGGTGTTTCCCCCCTAGAAAATATTTCTTTATACTTTCCTCCATTAGGGTGTTATGGTTGGCATGGGTCAGAAAGATTCCTATGTAGGTGATGAGGCTCAGAGCAAGAGAGGTATCCTGACGCTGAAATATCCTATTGAACATGGCATCATCACCAACTGGGATGATATGGAAAAGATCTGGCACCACACTTTCTACAATGAACTGCGTGTGGCCCCTGAGGAACACCCTACCTTGCTCACGGAGGCCCCCCTGAACCCTAAAGCTAACCGTGAAAAGATGACCCAGATAATGTTTGAGACTTTCAATGTGCCAGCCATGTATGTGGCAATCCAGGCTGTCTTGTCCCTATATGCCTCTGGTCGTACCACAGGTAAAAAGATAAGTGATTGCTATAGAAATTTTTCCTTTCAACCCCTCAACTCCAAAGGAAAACAGAAAATTGTGAGCAGTCTCTAAGGCATCCAGATTCACAGAAAAATAGATGTATTTCAAATATGGCACTGGTAAAAAATTAAAACAGTCTACTGAAAGTGCAGAAGGATTTTCCAGTGGTTAGGGTACTAGCCTAGGACTTGGAAATCTTGGTTCAATACCTTGTTCTGCCACAGACATCTTATGTGACCTTGGGCACATCACTTAGCTTCTCTGTGCCTTATTTGAGCCTCTACCTCATAGGGGTGTTCTGAGGCTGAATATATTAAAGATTGTGAAGTGATTTGAGATCTTCTGATGAAAAGTGCCATAAGAAATTGGTATTATTAATTTATCTGTATTGCTTTAAAAATGAACCTCAGTTGCCTAATGTCTATGTCTATACTAGAGACCTTACAGTGGCACAGATGTACCAATGCAGCTATACTGCTGTAAGATCTCTCAGGTAGCTGCTCTATGCCGATGGGAGAGAGCTCTCCTGTTGACATAATTAAACCACTCCCAATGAGTGGCGGTAGTTCTCCTGCTGACATAGCACTGTGCACGCTATCACTTATGCTGGCAAAACTTATGTTGCTCGGGATATGTTTTTTCACACCGCTGAGTGACATAAGTTTTGCCGACATAAGTGGTAGTGAAGACATGTCCTGCTTCTCCTCTCACTTACAGTGATTTAAACCAGAAGTGACTACTATGAACTCACTGAAGTTACACTGGTATAACTGGTTTGAGTGGAGACTCAGGCCAAATGCTTGGACTTCAGTTGAAAACAATGATCACTGAGATAGTGCTAGTAAAGTTACTGAAAGGATCTTACTCGGAGTAAATGGAGAGTGACTGTTTGTTTTCAAGTGAATGATCACTCTGAATCTTCAGTAATAGCCATGCTAGCAAAGGCAGAATGAGCCAGATCCATTGTAACCGTTGAATACAATATAGAGCTATGCTGATTTACATTACATTATATATATACCTTCTTTTCTTACTGACTTGTGTATTGAAAGGTCATGTGATTTCTGAAAAGTTAGACGCTTCCAAGTGTATCTGATCTCAGTCATTTCTCTCTTCCAGGCATTGTTCTTGACTCTGGCGATGGTGTCACCCACAACGTACCTATCTATGAAGGTTATGCTCTGCCTCATGCCATCATGCGTCTGGATCTGGCAGGCAGGGATCTGACTGATTACCTCATGAAGATCCTCACTGAGCGTGGCTACTCCTTTGTGACAACAGGTAAGTACATCTCATCCTCATCTCCTTGCTAACATCTTCTCATCTCTCTCAAGCCACTGGGGATCTTCTGCCTCTGGCAATCCCCCTCTTCAGACCTTGACTTGCTTTCTGTGTTTCTGTAGCTGAACGTGAGATTGTCCGTGACATTAAGGAGAAGTTGTGCTATGTTGCTCTGGACTTTGAGAATGAAATGGCCACTGCTGCCTCCTCTTCTTCTCTGGAGAAGAGCTATGAATTGCCTGATGGTCAGGTGATCACAATTGGTAACGAACGTTTCCGCTGCCCAGAGACTCTCTTCCAGCCATCCTTCATTGGTAAGTGCCCCCAAGGACTCCTCCTTTGGCCGTGAGACCAAGTGAACTGTAAGGCTTGGAGAGTCCCCATTCTCTATCTACCTATTCAGCTAAATTTGGCATAAAAACAAGCAAAAAAAATGGATTAGATTCTCCAGTACTGCTAAGCTATGCTTGGCACAAGACTATTGAGAAGGTGGCTTGCTGGCTGAGCACTTGGTTAGTTTCTTGGTGCAGATTAGAGTAGCTTTCAAATTGCAACTGCACTAGCTGTGCCTGTCAGTGCCTCCCTGTGGCCATTCCAGCAACTGTGACAAAGCAGCACATGGGGACACTTCAGTCACGCTTCCTCTTTCCCAGATAAGTGCCTGCACTGGGGTGCATGAGGGGGATGGTGTAGGAGCCTCTATTGTGGCTCTGTGCTACCAGAAGATCCTATTACAAAGGGGGAGGCTTCCACTGACTCAATCTGCCTTGTTTAGGCTACTTTTATTCTGGAAGAGTGACAGCCAAGCCTTTGCCAAACTGATCTTTACCAAACCTCCTCCCCTCCCTGCAAAATTCCACTACTGTAATTACATTAGGGGAGATTCTTAGCTATTGTAAATCAGGATAGCTCAATTGAAGTCAATGGAGTTCTGCTGATTTGCACTAGTTGAGGATCTGGCCCACAAGTAAATTGTTCCTATTGTGCTGATGTGGCATAATTATAGGACTCTGTCCTTGCAGAAATGTTATTGCTCAGATATAAATGTCTTAGAATTAGTAGAATGTCACTGTCATTGGAGATTTTCCATCAGGGTGAATTTTTCAGAGACAGTATTTGAAAGGTTTATGTCTTATACTTACTCAAAGACAACAGCTGCTTCCACTGAGAAGTGAAGTTTCAAAAAGAGAGGTTTGCGTCTATGTATATGCCTCATAATTAAATACTGTCATGGCTTAGATTGTAAATTCTGCTATAGAGCCAAACAAATTTGATGGCTACAACAAGTGTTTATAGCATAAACCCTGTGTATTAAATGCAGTTGTTCATCAGCTGGCATCTCGTTGCAGATCTAGTTTCATTGCTTTCAGGAAGCACCTGTTAAATTAATACATCGGAATGTAACCTATGAACATTTGCTTCTGATGTCTTTCCTCTTTACATGTATTGCTATACCCCTTGTCCGTGCCTGGATCATCTCTAGTCTTGATAACTGAACCTTTCTGGCCTGGCCTCTCCATTTTCTCTCTTCTCCAGTCTATCCAAAATACTACTGCTAATCTCTTCTTCTTCTGCTCTGCTCCTGTCTTTTATCTGATCAAATTAAAGCTCTTTGTCTCACTTTCAAGGCCCTACATAATCTCCATCTCTTCTGTCATTTCCTCCTATCCCTCCTCTCTACATATATTTCTATTGATCCTCTATTACTGCTCTTTGCTGTGCACTTCTTTTATTCTGCTCCACACACACTGAGAAGCTTCCCCCCCACTGTCTCCAGCAAGTGACCTCTCCTTTTTAAAACGTACTTGTTTTAGGATTCTCCTTTGTGTTAGTCTCCTATAGTAATTATTATTAACCAGTACTCTTATAATAAATAATCTCTCCACACCCTCCCTTTATCAAAATCATTGTCACATGTTTTGTTTTGTCTCTATTATATTGTAACACCATCCCTGTCCTGAATGAATCTTTTGCTATGTTTTATGACACGTACTTTTATGGCACTATAATAATGCTTATTAATAATAGCTATAAATGCTCACAGATCTTTTACACAAAAATTGTCCCTCCTGTATAACTTGCTGATCTATCATCTTGCCTTTCAAGGTATGGAGTCTGCTGGTATTCATGAAACTACCTACAATAGCATCATGAAGTGTGATATTGACATCCGTAAGGATCTGTATGCCAACAATGTCCTTTCAGGTGGTACAACCATGTACCCTGGTATCGCTGACCGCATGCAGAAAGAAATCACTGCATTGGCGCCTAGCACTATGAAGATCAAGGTGAGGGGTTTGGTGTCATAAGAAACAGAAATTGGGATAAAGAATGATCGCATTGGACTAAATAATTAGTTTGGATGGTGGGAACAATTCAATAGTGAGACCAAGAGCTGCAGGATTAATTGGGAATAACTTGACTGAAGTCAGTGGAATTATACTGATAAGAGGCAAGTGTTAGGAGAGGAGAATCAGGCTGTAAATTGCTATTGAGAATATTGCATATATTGTAAACTGGCTGCTGGAGATGTTACCAGTGATAAGATAGGAAAGTTCTTTCATAATTTTATGTCGTCTGTAGCAATTTGGTATATCAAATCACTACAAAGCCCATGTAAAGTAGCTGTTGGAAACTCAAACTGTTGAACTGATGAGGATTTTGTTGCTTATCCTTCCCTAGATCATTGCCCCACCTGAGCGCAAGTACTCTGTCTGGATTGGTGGCTCCATCCTGGCATCTCTGTCCACCTTCCAGCAGATGTGGATCAGCAAACAGGAGTACGATGAGGCTGGTCCATCCATTGTCCATCGCAAGTGCTTCTAAGTGCCTTTTCCTCAATTTACCTCCCACTCAGGATGATGACATTATGCTTCTTGGAGTCTTCCAGCAATCCTTCCTGAACTCTCTTCAGTCATTGTACAGTTTGTTTACACACCCGTGCAATTTATTTGTGCTTCTTCTAATATTTATTGCTTTATAAATAAACAAGATCTGGGACTTGCAACCTACAAATGATTTTGTCTTTTCCCCCCCCCCTTTTTGCTCTAAAAATTAAGCTGTATACAAACTGGGGTTTGGAAACTAACACAACACATCAATGTCTTGGGTGGGTGGGTGTCCTTTTTTAAATGATGTGATTATGGGCACTCTATCAGCCATGATATATTATTAATTCAGACTTTTTTCTTTTGGAATCTGAAACAAAAGAAGCATCTTATAACACAGCTTATAAAGAAGTAGTTTGGGGGTAAAACCAGTAAGTGGGACAAGTGGAAGCAAATAACTCACAGTCCATTCTTTGGGTTTAAATGTTGTTTTTCAATTGCTAATTGGATTAGTTATAATCCAAGTATTTTAATACCAAAGTCCTGCATACCAAACACAGTTGGAAAAGGATAATTATGTTCATATGATCAGTGTTATTTAAAACTAATTAACGTAAATCCTTAATGCCAAAAAAGCCCCTCCCCCACCCACCAGAAGCGTCTTCTGAAGGTTATACATGTTTGTGATTAAACATTAATCCAAACTGGCAATTTGACCCCCTCCCCCATCTCGTCAAACCCATCAAAAATTCTGAAACAAGGACACAAAAGCTTTATTGTGCAAGAGCCAAACAAAAATTTGAAGTCAAAAGTAGTATAACATACAACTATTATACAATGCTTAATTTGTAATGAAAGAGGTGCCAGAGCGCAAGCAACTAGGTGCCTGGACTCAAGCAATTTTTTTACTTTCATAACTGACGTGGCAAGCGCAGAGGTGCCAGGGTATGAACTGCCAAGCCTAGAGGTGCCAGGGCTCAACCCTGGCAAGCCTGGCACAAATGAAGCACTGCTGTTATACTAATGATTATTTTTACATCACCCAGCGTGCCCTAGACACTTTTAATTCTTATTTTCCATCTGACCCAGATACTGAGATGAGACACGGCCTGGCGTTCGTAGGCTTTTTTCTGTTCCTCACACTTTCTTTTCATAACTATGCTGCTGGTTGGTTCTTTTAAAAATTAATAAATGAAATGTGTAGTACAAAATGATTTGGGAAACTTTCCCTTCAATATTATCATTAATCAATAGCCTGTTATAGAATACATACAGGTGGGACTCACCTAGGCTTGATTTAAGCAAGCACTTAAGCACATGCCTAACTTTAGGCGAGTGCTTAAAGTTAGGCATATGCTTAAGCGCTGTCCTGTATCAGGTCCCTGTAGAATGATTAGGTTTTAAAGGTGTTAAAGATCATGTTTAAAATAGGTTTCATACTAACTTTATATTCTTCAACTGCTATACAATATAAGAATACTGAATAATTAAAAATAGGTGACATGCACATAGCAAGAGAGGCTTTTCCCCTGTTTCTCCCATTTACTATTCTGAAGTTTAACTAAAACTTTGGATACTTGGATGTAATTTGTGGATAAGCAGAAAAAAAGCACTTTCTGTTATACAGAGATGTATTTGCCCCTGTGAATATATGAAGATGTTTTTAGTAAACTTTATTTGTACTGTTTATAATTTATTGTACCTTGGAACAGGGTGTAAAAAGGTGGTGTTGTAATTGTCTGTCTGTCATTGTTATAGACTTAGAATGTTTTGTTAAGAACGAAGTATGACAAGGACTTTCTCAGCTCTGATCATGAGAGTTTTTGGGGAGAAGGTTAATACTGGCTTCTAGAAATACCAGAGCATGACACTGTGCATAGCATTATCAATCTTTTTTTTTTTTTTTTTTTTTTTAAATAAGCCTTTCCAGTACAGTAGAGATTTGTTAATCAGCACATCCCATAATTTACACCCAAAACCAACAGACACCCTCCTCCTTCTCAACCAGGGTTTAAAAGCATTGCACCATTCTGAGGCTCACATGTTGAAGAGTTTGGTATGCAGGTAGAGTTTGGTAGTTTATAAAATACAGTACATAATATTTACAAGTGTACTATGAAGTATCAATATGAATAATTGAAACCAAATGACAATGACGCTTGCCAATTAAATTACAAATTGTAATGCAGAATCCTTGCTTTTTGATTGTTTGCTCTCTTACTTGCTAATTTGCAAAATTCAGTCAGCCCACATTGCTTCAAACTAAGGGAAGCTCAAAATGTTAGACAAATATGCAGAGAGAATCAAAGTTAAGAGACAATAGAGCTGTGACTGGCACTGACATTTGGGTCAGGTGTGGCAGGCATAAAGCTGACAGCATGTTCAAGAGTGTGAATAGCAGTTCATAACAATGGGCCTTTGAGCATGCGAGAGACTGAAGCATGTCACTAGTTGCTTGATGGCATTAACAGGATTCCTCTGTAGAGACATTATTGGATTAATCATTTATGGCTAATGGTACATTGTTATGGGCAGCAAAAAACATGCAAAAATATGGTGAATGGAAAACATATAGGCATCAAGGGAAGGAGATTGTGCTCTTGTCTCCTCTTTCTGCCACTAGAGCAAGTGTTTCCAAATTAGGGTGACCAGACATCCCGTTTTTAACGGAACAGTCCCCTATTTAAGCCCTCCTGCAGGTGTCCCAACTTTTTTTTAAAAACGGGCAAATTGTCCTGTATTTTCTGCCTGCTCCCCATTGGTATTGGCAGGTTCTGCTGCTGGCTGGATCCCTGCTCTCCAGCCGCCCGCACACCAGTGGTGAATGGGGATGAGGGTTCAGTGGCCAATGATGGTGTGCAGGGCTCATGGTGAGGAGAAGCTGCAGGGCCAGTCTGCTCCCCCTGCCGGTCCGTCAGTGCAGCCCCCACTGCATGCTGGTTCTCGGCCAATAGGGCCCTACCCCATTTCCAGTTGGTGCTGGCTGCACGCTGTGAGCTATGGCGACCAGTGAGTACGGGCAGGCATCAAGCGGTGACCAGTTACGTGTTGCCTCTGCTGTCCACCCATCAGCCCTTTATGTACTCCCCCTGTAGCTGCCTTCTCCCTGCTTTGCTCCTTTGCCCTCCCCAGCCTCCCCACCCCCCAGTGGGCCGCCTCCCTCTCCCAGCACTGTGCAAAGAACCAGCTCCTGGTTGGAACGCTCAGCTCACCAGCAGCCTGGCCGGAAGGCTCCTTCCTTCCCCCACTGCCTCTGGCTGGGCTAGTGCCCCAGGAAAGCCCAAGACCCTCTGGCCTGGGGCGCTGGCCAGGAGGATCCAAGCCCTGCATGTGCCAAAGCCCCACGCAGCGCTACAAGGAAGCCTCTCCACCCCTCAGCTAAGCTCTGGAATGGGAGGCGGAGGTGATTTGCAGCCTGTTCCTGCCCCGAACCTGCAGGCTCCACAGCAGCACCCGGGGCAGGAACTTAGCACCGTCTTCGACTGCCTCCCCCTCACACCGCCCTGGGTCCTGCCCCAAGGGAGCATGTGGCTGCTCCATCTCTTAGGCACCTTCCCCTGCTAAGCCACCTCTCTGGCTGGGCTCCACAGGTGCTGAAGCCCCTGCAGTCAGGTTCCCTGGGCCCTGGTGCACAATGCATCCTTAGGGCTTAACCCCTTCCTCCTCGCACTGTAGCCAGGGGACAGGAGGCGGCTGGGTTACGTTGGTGGCCAGCAGCGACCTGGAGGTGTTAGCTGCCTTTTGACACTGTGCGGGCAGGAAGAGACAAGCTGCTTCCAGCCATGGAGGGGAGGAAGAGCATGTGACCCCACATGCCGCCCCCACGCATTGCCTCAGGACGACGTGGCGCCAGGTACTGGGATAAGCTAGTCCATCCTAGGGGCCCTGTCAGGCATGGAGGGCAGAGAGTGCTGGATGGAGGGAGTCTGTCAGTCACTCCCCTTGTGTGAGTGTGTGTGTCACCTCTCCCTATGTATGTGGGAGGGGGAGGGGGGTGTGTTCACCTCTCCCCATGTGAAGCATAAAGCCTTAAAGATAAGTAGGTAAATAAAAAGAATCCAACTACTCAGTATTTCTTTTTAATGGGGCTCAGCCAACTTGATGTTAATTTCGACGTTTGTACTGTATAGTTCTGATCGATTGCCATTGACCTTGCTTGAATACAAGTAATTTTACCAGGTGTCCCATATTCAGCATAGGGAAATATGGTCACTCTACTCCAAATATAATATATATATTTTAAAATGTAATTATCTGGATGTAGCCTTGATTAATATAGACCCTTCACAGCATATAGACCCTTCACATAGGTCATCAGCAGGATTTGAACCCAGGATCTTTACAACTGCAGCACAGCTTTCTGATATTTGAGCTAAAGAAATAGCTGGTTATAATAATAGGCTATTATTTTCTATGTTGGCTAACCCCTAGGGGGTGCTATGACATCCACTTTTCTAATGGCTTACACACCTATTATTTGTTACACTGCAGGAGAATGTTGGGAATCAGGATTCCTGGTTTTGGATGGGAGAGACAGGCTATAGTGATTGCAAACAGCTCAGCTGAACACATAGATTTGGTATGTCATTTCCAAAAGGCTGAGTCTGCCATATTGGAAATCTCATTTCTATTATTTGATCTTGTTCAGCCTCTTTGTTATCCCATGTGTAAGATAGGGGGACTTACACTATCCTCCCTCTTAAATAAGGTGTATGAGGCTTTGGTCAGTTAGAAAGGACTGCAAAGTATACAGAATTATTAACACACATCAGTAAGAGCTATGATTAGAACTCATAACTGCTTTCTTGCTCTTAGCCCAGCATATTTTCCCCTGGGCTAAAGAGTACTTTGGTACAGTGGCTGTTGTAGTTATCCCATTAGCAGCTCTAGCATGCTGCACTCTCCATGTAGGGAGCTCTACTGGGCCTGAGAGCATGCTCAGTGCAGTTGGCACCCAGGGAGCTCTGTAGAGTTGGAGCATGCTCAGATGGATTATTCAGAGATTTTCACAGCCAGCCTCTAACAAGCCTTACTGAGCATGTACAAATGGTGATTTTCAAAAGCTTACAATTCAGTTAAAAAAGGATGGAATTTCGCAGGGATGGAAAAAAGGCAGCTCTCTGGCAGGACCATTTTAAGTTTGTGCTCCAAAACCTGGAGGTGCCAGAGCTCTTCAAAGAAATGGTAGGACAAGTTTTTTAACTAACCCTATTCTTGAAAATGGCAGAACTGTTTTTGCTGAAGCTTAAAACAAAACAAAATGAAAAACAAACAAACTACAAAAAAAACCCCACTAACAACCAAATTCAGCCTGAGGCAGATAGCAAGCATGGAAAAAGTGAGCTTGAGTGGTTAAAGTTTGGCAAAATTATAAGCAACTGAAAACAGGGGCTTATAATGGCTAGTATTAGGGGACCTTAAGTGATTCACTATCAGATATGCCTATAATAATATATCAATACATAAAATAGTGAATGTGGTGCTGACAGACTGGGTACTAGCTCATGCCCAGGCCCCTAGGCCTCACTGAACATTGACAAATGCATAGCTGGAAACCAGTCTGGCCCACCTGTGTGTTAGCATTGTTGAAATAGATGTTAAGTTTACAAGAATGAGTTTAGATTTGAAGAAATGCTTGTAGGCTGCTATTAATCTTACTTATACTATCTGTAGCCCATGATATAAAGTTATATTGAGTATTTGCATTGTAAACTTCTGTAATTGTGTAACTCATGAAACAGGAAAGAATTAATTAACGTAATGTGCTGGTCCTGCACACAAGAAGTCCCATTGAAACCAAATGAGCCACTATGAAACATCAAAGGACAAATACTTTGTTAATTGCCCTCTTCCTCTCCCAACCCCACATCCAGGAAGCAGGGACCTGCATGTGAATTCATCCCATCAGCTTGAACTTTGGGGGGAAGGGAATAAAAATGCCTAACAAGAAGGAATGGGGTCTCACTATCCTGAATTTGGAGAAGGTAATATTTCTAAGCATAAGCAAGGGATTCCCAAGTTGTTTAGGTTGGGTTAGCCCTAAAGGACATATAGAACTTGCATATATAGCAGCTCCTATTACCTTTTGGAACCTAAGACTGTCACTCATTTGTGTGTGCATAGTTACCCGCTTTAACCTTGTAAATAACTCATCTCTTTTGCCTAGTTAATAAACCTTTCGTTAGTTTATTACAGAATTGGCTACAAGCGCTGTATTTGGTTTGAGGTGAAATTGACCTGGGGTAAGTGGTTCTTTGGGACTGGGAGTAACCTGAATATTGTTGTGATTTTTGGTGTAAAGGACCATCCGTCACAAAGGCAAGCTTGCCTAGCTGGCAAGATAGACTGGCATACCCAAGGGGACTGTCTGTGGCTACATGTTAAGGCTGTTGTAGTGCTTGAGGAGTTCACACTTGATATTTGGCTGGTAAAATCTAAGTATAGAACCAATTTGGGGTTTGTGTCCTGCTTCTCCACAGTCTGGCCTGAGGTTGGCACTCCTGGTGGTGAGCTGCTCTAGTCAGCTTGATACGGAACGTATTCTGTGATGGGCTGGACAAACTGGACCAGGGCTGGCTGGGGTTAACAGTGACAGGGTGAAACTGGCCCTACCCTGCAACACCTGCCAGCAATACAAAGCTTAAGGTGAGGAGGAAATCAAAGGGAAGGATGTAGGCTTTAAAATGGTCAGAGCTGTAACGCCCATTAATTGCAACAGGAATTTTGCCTGAGTAAGACCTACAGTTTTAGGCCGTTAGTGTATCACCAATTATTTTTGGTGTTCTCCTATAAAGGAAAATGTTAATAATAAATGTTATTCTCAGCAATACAGAATTGTTATTATTGGACATATCTGAACAAAGAGATTATGCTAACAGATAATTAACGGATGGCTTAATTGTGTGATTAAACTATATATGATGCTGTGTTATAGCAACATTGCATGAAATGTATTTAGCAGACATCACAGCAAATTGATGTAATTATTTGTAATCTTATTTTTCTTCACAAAGAAACCATTGGAAAAATCCATCATCGGGCTGAAATACACCAAACACAATGTGAGGAATGGCTCAGGGGAGGGCAATTATACTTTAAACACACTTTTCTTTGATAATTTTCTGACAAGTAACATTAATATAGAGGGAAAAACAGAGACAGGAAGAATATGTAATGGCATGGCATAAAGGTTTCATTAGCATGATGCTGGGAGGAATGCATTTGAGATGTAAATAATATATTACGGTTGTGAAGCTAACCAATACCATCTAGGTAATAAAACAATAAAGAAGGAATGTGGAACTTTGTTCTGAATTTCCAAGCTTTTTGTCAGTTTGCATCACAAAAAAATATAATGTTGTCCATGTTAATTAGTAGTACATAATTTATTATGAATATAATGGCTTTACAATCTACAGTCTCCCTTGTGCTTTAAAGGCATGTCTAGCACAGTGGAATTGGGAAAGCATGTCAAGGACCTATTTAATCTGATACTGGGGAGGAGGGGTAGAATTGAAGATGAGATCCCAGGTCATATAACCCTGTAGTAGCCACTGTGGTAGAGACTCTCTTTATTTGCACTTTGTGGCTGTGGAATCTGTCTGGGCTGTGAAGTTCCAGAGGAACATACAGTAGCGGACTCAGAATATGGCCCCATATTATTTACTAGATGGACTCAAAGGTAGGACTGGTCAAAAAACTTCAATCAAAATACATTATTTAAAAATTGGGTTTCTGTCTAAATAACAATTTTCATGGTAAGTGTCTGCTTTCCTTGAAAAATTTTGATTTTTTTTTCTGTCACAAAACTGAAAGCCAAAACTTTTAGGCTGAAGCCAGACAATTGTTCAATTTTTTGGCAGTTTTTAGGTAGTATTTTTTCACTTGCCAAAACCTGAAAAAAATTGTTTTTGTTTTTTCCATGAAAAGTCCACATTCCACATAGAGGGAGAAAAATTCTCATTTTCTCACCAGCTCTATTCAAAAGTCTCTAGTTCTGAATAGAGGGTTATAAATGCCTATGACTGTGTTTACCCAGTGAAAAGTAGCTACTATGTTTTGTAAATGTGTATTTGGAAAATATCATAATTCCTTCTTCCCTGTATCCATGATTGTGGATGCACAGCCATAGCCAGAAGATTTAAACTAAGCTCCCTACCCACCCCAGAAAATGCTGCTTCTGAACAGGCAAAGAGCTGCTGAATGACACAAAGTGAACCCTTCCTTTAAGAACAGAGCATGATGCTTTGCAGTTCTCTGAACCCCTGGTGGGCTAGAGGAGTGAGAAACTCTCTCTGGGATTTGAAACTGGGTTTCCTGCACTGATATGTAGGACAGCAAGTTGATGCCTGAGTGGATTTTTCCAGTGTTTCATAGAGTAGCTTTCTACTTTTTTAAAAAATAAAAAAGATAGTGAATGCAACTGTGACCTCACTCTATGCCATGTTCAGTTTAGTTCAATCAAAGATATTTTTTCAGTTAACCACATGCTTGTTTTAGGGCTCATCAAATGTAAAAATAGCCTAATCCTATTTTTAATTAATAAATCTCTTGAAATCAGTGAGTCGCTGAATAACAAGCAGAACCAGATGGTAAATCAAATACAATAACACACTCCTACTACCTTAAGGGTTACAATTAATGTCACTAATTTTTAATGTACAATCCATTTGTAGGGGGAAGAAGGGCATAAACTAGCTAAGGGAATAAAGGGGAACAAGAAGACTTTTTATCAATACATTAGAAGCAAGAGGAAGACCAAAGACAGGGTAGGCCCACTGCTTAGTGAAGAGGGAGAAACAGTAACAGGAAACTTGGAAATGGCAGAGATGCTTAATGACTTCTTTGTTTCGGTCTTCACCGAGAAGTCTGAAGGAATGCCTAACCTAGTGAATGCTAATGGGAAGGGGGTAGGTTTAGCAGATAAAATAAAAAAAGAACAAGTTAAAAATCACTTAGAAAAGTTAGATGCCTGCAAGTCACCAGGGCCTGATGAAATGCATCCTAGAATACTCAAGGAGCTAATAGAGGAGGTATCTGAGCCTCTAGCTATTATCTTTGGAAAATCATGGGAGACGGGAGAGATTCCAGAAGACTGGAAAAGGGCAAATATAGTGCCCATCTATAAAAAGGGAAATAAAAACAACCCAGGAAACTACAGACCAGTTAGTTTAACTTCTGTGCCAGGGAAGATAATGGAGCAAGTAATTAAGGAAATCATCTGCAAACACTTGGAAGGTGGTAAGGTGATAGGGAACAGCCAGCATGGATTTGTAAAGAACAAATCATGTCAAACCAATCTGATAGCTTTCTTCGATAGGATAACGAGTCTTGTGGATAAGGGAGAAGCTGTGGATGTGGTATACCTAGACTTTAGTAAGGCATTTGATACGGTCTCGCATGATATTCTTATCGACAAACTAGGCAAATACAATTTAGATGGGGCTACTATAAGGTGGGTGCATAACTGGCTGGATAACCGTACTCAGAGAGTTGTTATTAATGGTTCCCAATCCTGCTGGAAAGGCATAACGAGTGGGGTTCCGCAGGGGTCTGTTTTGGGACCGGCTCTGTTCAATATCTTCATTAACGACTTAGATATTGGTATAGAAAGTACGATTATTAAGTTTGCGGATGATACCAAACTGGGAGGGATTGCAACTGCTTTGGAGGACAGGGTCATAATTCAAAATGATCTGGACAAATTGGAGAAATGGTCTGAGTTAAACAGGATGAAGTTTAACAAAGACAAATGCAAAGTGCTCCACTTAGGAAGAAAAAATCAGTTTCACACATACAGAATGGGAAGAGACTGTCTAGGAAGGAGTACGGCAGAAAGGGATCTAGGGGTTATAGTGGACCACAAGCTAAATATGAGTCAACAGTGTGATGCTGTTGCAAAAAAAGCAAACGTGATTCTGGGATGTATTAACAGGTGTGTTGTGAGCAAGACACGAGAAGTCATTCTTCCGCTCTACTCTGCTCTGGTTAGGCCTCAGCTGGAGTATTGTGTCCAGTTCTGGGCACCGCATTTCAAGAAAGATGTGGAGAAATTGGAAAGGGTCCAGAGAAGAGCAACAAGAATGATTAAAGGTCTTGAGAACATGACCTATGAAGGAAGGCTGAAAGAATTGGGTTTGTTTAGTTTGGAAAAGAGAAGACTGAGAGGGGACATGATAGCAGTTTTCAGGTATCTAAAAGGGTGTCATAAGGAGGAGGGAGAAAACTTGTTCACCTTAGCCTCTGAGGATAGAACAAGAAGCAATGGGCTTAAACTGCAGCAAGGGAGGTCTAGGTTGGACATTAGGAAAAAGTTCCTAACTGTCAGGGTGGTTAAACACTGGAATAAATTGCCTAGGGAGGTTGTGGAATCTCCATCTCTGGAGATATTTAAGAGTAGGTTAGATAAATGTCTATCAGGGATGGTCTAGACAGTATTTGGTCCTGCCATGCGGGCAGGGGACTGGACTCGATGACCTCTCGAGGTCCCTTCCAGTCCTAGAATCTATGAATCTATGAATCTATGAATTAGCCAACTCCTGTGGGGCTGCTCTGCCACTTGGGGTCCTTACAGTGGGAGAGGCTGGGTGGAGATTGCAAACTGGGGGAATGTGCCTTTAGCTCCACAGAGATGTTCTGATAGTATTGATGATCTTTTCCACTGACCCTCCTCTCAGGAGCAGCCACAGCTATGGGGAGTTACTGGTGGTGTGTCTCCATTAAAGCTGTTTTCTAGAGAGTGGCATGGGGCACCAGGGCACAGAGCCAATGTGAACATTGCTCCCCCCCACAGATATATCTCTAGCCTCCCATGGATCCCCCAGCTTCCAGAGAGATCCCTGAGAAGCCATAAGGTCTAGTCCACAAAAGGGGAAAGTCTGTTGAATGATGGGGGATGAGCTCTGTGAGGAATTTGCTTTTTGTGGTGGTATTTTCCCCAACAACCTCTCTGTGGGTTTTAGTTTAGCCTCACAACATGCCTGTGAGGTAAGTAAATATTCCCATTTTACAAATGGGGAAACACAGAGGCCACTTTTTGGGGGGGGAAATGTTAACCTCTCATTTTGTGTGCTGAACTTGAGACACTTAGCTGATTTTCAAAGTGTTTAGTGCCCACAACTCCCATTGCCTTATTTGGAGTTGTGGGCACTCAGAACCTTTGAAAGCTAGGTCCTCCATGCCTCTATAGGCACCCAAAATCAGAGGCCGCTTTTCAAAGCTATCATTAGTGGCTTGCTCAAGGTCACCAGGGAAGCTTGCATCGGACCCCAGAACAGAATTCCGGCCTTCCAATTTCCTTTCTTGTGCCTTAACCAAAAGATGGTCCTTACTCCAGTGGGCACAGCAGTTTGGTGATCTAAGTGCTATATTTCAAGAAAGAAGATAAAGGAAAAAAAATAAAGCAAACAAGGGAGATCAGGAAGAAATAGAGTATAATGGATGGATGGGCCTTTCTAACTGGAACATTGATGGATGGTTTTAATATAGAGATTTCTAAAATAAGTGGTGACACTGTGCGTGCTGGTATGCCTAAAATTAGACTGCCCAGCTTTGTTTGGATTAAAGCATACATGTGTTGCACCCCTATCCACCTGCCTGCTTACTTCCAGCATGTGAGCTGGGAGGATATTGAGATGCTAAAGAAATTTTCTCTCTCAGATGTTGCTTGTGTCTCCTGTATGGATATATCTGCAACCATGAATGTAAAGCCTTCAGTTTGCTGTTGGTGAGTTAGCCAGCTGAGAATTGAGATTTAAGCAATATTATCTCTTTCTTCTCGATCTGGAGGAAGTTACAAACCAGAATTTTAGATATACAGTACCTGCAAAACTTGCATGTATACATGTTGCTTCCTCATAAACTGTATTTGCACATGCAAAATGGATAATTGTACAGACCAGCAAGTCTATATGAGCAAAGTGAGCTTTCAGGAGCCAGGGGGTGTAAAAGCAGAGTGTGAGGGTATGTCTACACTGCAAAAAAAGATTTGCAGCAGAGAATCTCAGAGCCTGGATCAACTCGGGCTTGCAGGACTCATGCTAGGGTGCTAAAAATAGCAGTGTAGACATTCGGGCTTGGGCTGGAGCCTGGGCTCTGAAACCTAGCGAAGGGGGTGGGTCTCAAAGCCCTCTACTTCTATTTTTAGCCCCACAGTGTGAGTCTTGTGAGCCTGAGTCAATTGACCCAGGCTCTGAGACTCAGTGCCATGGCTGCTTTTTTTTTGGTGCAGTGTAGACATCCTGAATTTTGAAAACTCAACCCAGGGTAGAAATTTCACAAATTCCTAATTCCCATTTTCAAAAATGACATTGCTATATGGGAGTATGCAACCATGTATACATATCTGAACATTCAAGGCTTACCAAACATCACTGTCCATTTTAAAGGTTGTGATTAAAATGCACTGGATTTACTTTTAAATTCAAAATTTCTTGTGTAGTTTAAAAAAATACAGATGTCATATGTAGTGAATTAGTTCATGAAAATGTCCTAAAAGTCTGGTTGTTTGGTGGTTGTGGGAATGCTCAGAAATCATTTTCAGCAGGCTCTTTCTCCATTGGTTCAGTGGAGAAGGAAAAGAAACTGACACAAATTACACAGCTTGACTGATGCAGAATACACTTTCATCAGTACTTGATGAGTGACATCGGAGGTCCTCCAACCAGAGACCAGAAGAAAACTAAGGGCTAAATTCCTGCAATCCTTATTTATGGAGGCAGCATAGTTCAATGTAGATAGTGAGCTGCAGTGGAAACCTGGTGTGATGAGTTCCCCCTGGGTCCGGTGACCAGATGTCCCGATTCTATAGGGACAGTCCTGATATTTGGGGCTTTGTCCTATATAGGCGCCTATTACCCCCCACCCCTGTCCCGATTTTTCACACTTGCTGTCTGGTCACCTTACCCCCAGGGTGCCACTTGGAACTGAGGTACCACTGAGCCCGCCTGTTCCACCAGCCTGGGCTCCCTTACACTGTCCTGCTGAGCCAGGCCCTCAGGCCTCCTCCAGCACACACTCAGGTAGGGACAGAAAGACACAGACATTGAAATCAGCACTGCATGGATAGGCTTCAGCTAGGGAAGTACCCAATGCTCAAGTACACACCCCCTCTGGAGTGTAAACCGAAAATTGTATCATCTTGCGCTGCACAGAGAACTGTACAGCATAAACTCATGAAATTCACTCCCTCCCTCCAGGTGGAGGAAGATCTGCACAACTTTTTGCTCCCCAGTTATGAATTCCACAAACGGTTTAGAGTAAACAAAAACAAGTTTATTAACTACAAAAGATAGATTTTAAGTGATTATAAGGGATAGCAAACAGATCAAAGTTGATTACTGAGCAAATAAAACAAACACATACTAAGCTTAAAGTACTAAAGAAACTGATACAAGTAGCAAATTCTCATCCTAAATGTTGTTTTAGGCAGATTGCAGAGATTCTGCTCTTGCTTGCAGCTTAAAGCTCCAGGTATTTCTTTCACACGCCAGACACCTTTCTAGCCGGGGCTCAGTCCTTCTCCCCCCTTTTTGTCTTTGTTTCTTAGATGTTCACAGCAGTCAGCCTGGGCAGGGAAGAACAACCCTGATTATGTCACTCCCCTACCTTAAATAGGTTTTGCATATGGCGGGAACCTTTTGTTTCCAAACTTAGTTCCCACACCAGTCAGTGGAAAAACACTGGTATTCCAAGATGGATTCCCGAACTAGGTGACTTGATCACATGACCCTGCAGCCATAACTCAAAGTTTATTTGCAGTGTTCACAGGAAGGCTTTCCAGGAAAGTGGGAGATTAGCATCTTCAAAGACCTATTGTCCTCACTAATGGTCCATTAAGTTGTTCACAGCTAGCCAGCCAGACTGATTGCATTCAGTCTGGTGGGCATTCCCCAGGTGCAAACACTTTTGTAGTACAGATGTATAGTCAATATTCCTAACTTTAGATACAAAAATGATACATGCATTAAAATAGGATAATCATGTTCAGCAAATCATAACCTTTCCAATGATACCTCACATGACCTATCTTGCATAAAATACATTGATTGACACAATCATATTTTAATATTACTATGAACAATATGGGAAGCAGTGTCATGCCTGGATTTTCTTCATAGGAGTGCCATTGTCTCCCTGTGTGACCTTGAGCAAGTTACTCTGGCCAAAATTTTCCAACACATCCTCTAATTTTGGGTATCTCCAGTGTTGGATGGTTAACTTCAGACACTCTTGAAATAGGGCTTTTATGGAACTTAAATGGTGTAAATGACTTGTTCTGGCTCCCTGCACATGGGAAAATTTCTCCCGGCATGAGGCAGAGTCCTGCATCAATATTTGTATACAGTAATGTAACTGAAGACTCTATCAATGCTATATGGGATCATGTTCTTGCTTTGCAGTGGGGAATGATTTCATTCAGTATGCTTCTTTCCTGTTTAAAGAACGTATGTAGGTCTTTTTTCTGTGGATTGTATACTACCGTATAAGATGGCCAGAGTTGGCACAAACACTGGGCAAAATTTGCTAAAGTGACTAAGTGACTTAGGAACTTACTTGTGAAGTTCTAGCCCTACTGAAATTAATAGCAGTGTTCCCATTGACTTCAACTGGGACATGATCTCATCCTAACTTCCATTTTCAACAGTGATGTAGCACTTAAAAGCCTAAGTGACCTATTGACTTTAAATGGACTTAGGTTCCTAAGTCCATCTGGGTGCTCTTGAAAATTTATCCCTGCATGGTTAAGAGGAAAGAATTGTAGCTTTTGGATTCACTGATAAGATGGATAGGTCGAG
The DNA here is from genome assembly GCF_002925995.2 of Terrapene triunguis. Taxonomy (NCBI): domain Eukaryota; kingdom Metazoa; phylum Chordata; order Testudines; family Emydidae; genus Terrapene; species Terrapene triunguis. The sequence goes on from NW_020664447.1 coordinate 49,330,291, forward strand.
ACAGAGTTTCTCTTCAGGACATCACAATGGGGCAGAGTTAAGGTGTTTGTGTGCCTTAACTGCGCATAATCATACTGTCAAGTGTTGGATTTCTTTAAGTTTAACCTTTAACTCTGATTTTCCTGGATTCCTAATGCTTGGTGGTGTTTGCTTTTTAGTTATTCTTAGATTATTGATATGTAATCTTAGCTCCATCTTAACACAGATCTTTGGGAGTATATTTTACTAGTATTGCTGATATCTATGGATAACAGCAGTAGTGCGGTTAAAAAAAGTAAATTTGGGTGAAAATAGTTCCTGAAATTGTGATATATGGTCGGATTCCTTTGACAGTCAGTAAATTGGTGGGAAATATCCCAAAATATATTAAATGATTTCTTCAAAAACTGACTAACAAGAAAGGTAAAGTCACGAGGAGCATCATCTAGCACACACTACATTTACTAAATCATACACTCCTTATAGGACATGCTCTTCCTGATGTGTTTCTTGTAGCAGACCTGATACACCACTGGGTTATTACCAATTTACACTAGCTTAACCCCACTGATTTCAGTGAAGTTAAAATGGAGTAATGCAGTGGTGGTTCAGACCTTGTATATTTAGGCATAAACAATTTGTGCAAGATGAAAAAGCTGAGGGAATCTGCTATTACTTCACTAGCCCAGAGGCTCCTAACTGTAGGGTCTGGCTTCCCTGCGGAGTTAGTCAGGGCTAGGGCTAGCTGAAGTGTTGCCTTTCACCGGCCTCTCTCCACACAGATAAATCTCTAACCCAGGCTTGAGGGTGCTTTAAGCCTGAGTTAGCAGACTTGGCTGTGGGCACAGGCTTGATCTTAGATTTCACTTCAGCCTGGGCTGGCAATCTGTCTACTTTGCAGTGAGAACACAGGCTAATCAAGCCTGGGTACTATTAGTCCTCTGTACTATCCCACAATTTCACCTGGGATGTACTTCCTTCCACACTGCATTTTAACCCTAGGCTTGCATGCTCCATTTCTGCTGAACTTCCATAGCATTTGAACAGAGGTGCTATGCAAGAAATCCTCTTCCTGTGCTCCCATTTGGCCAGGAGCTGTGGAGTTATGTCAGGAAGATCCATAATTTGGGGAAATATACCCAGAATGACATTTGTATGGTTAGTGGACAGGAAAGAAGCGGAGAGGCGGAGCAGTCAGACAGATGTGTTACGAATCATTCTGTGGTTTGCAGACTGAATTCCGTAATCACATTCTCATTAAAAGTTCTTGCTGCCAATTGCTGTTTCCTTTTACCTTCAGAGCTGATGTGTTAATCATGAATAACTTCCCTTGGAAGCTATTTACATAAAGTATTGTTCTTGTGGCCTTGCCACAGACAGAAGTTACATGCTAGGCAAAAGAGCAAGAAAGCGCATCCTGCAAATGAATTCATAGAGAAGTCCAGTTTAATGCACCACTAAGAACTATGGGATGTCCAACTATAAGTCCATCCAGCACATGGCCTTGTACAGCACCAGTGTGGGTGCAGTTACAGAGATCTGGCATGGGTAGAGCTTTGCATGGGGAGGGTCCATCTGTACTAGTCAAGCCATGGTGAACTCTGCACTGAAGACATAGAAGTGTGAAACACTTGATGGAGGTCTGCAGAGAGCTGGCTGGTCATATGATGTTGGTTCTCTTCCTTGTTTTCAGCTACCAAACTGTAGTAAAAAAAGATCTAAAAATATAATGAGTATTTTCCTAATATTACTTTTTCATATACATGATTTCTGTGATTATCACATGGTGGTATTTTGATTGCAAATGGATGTCCTACAAGACAATGTTTCTGTTCAGATGTGGTCCATACTATGACAAAATTCAAGAGTTCCTGCACTTGGATATTTACAAAATCTGTTATGCCTCTTTTCATACATAGTCTACTAGATACTTGACTGCCATCTGGCTGGAATTAGTACATTTTAAAAAAGTTTTCAGTATACTGCAGCTAATGTTTAGGATATAGCTTCTCAATTACCAACTTTTCCCAGGGTATTTAGGTGTCCTGCTATAAAATCTACATTTTACAACATTTTTTTCCTATATAGCACCCAGGGCACAACTGTGGCAATAAAAGGATTTATTTGGTAATAAGGTTATTTTAAGTCTTTGTGACTTGCTTGATTGAATGTTATTTCTCTCTGACAACCATGTGTTTTATTGGCCATTAGTGCACACATGATTCAGAATCAATTTGGTTTGGTGTCCAGACTTTTGCAGCCCTGTCTACATATAATATATGGGTAAATTTTTCAGTTTGACTTGCAAAGTGACTTATGTGCTGTTGAAAATATTACCCTGTGATCGTGTGGGGCAACAAGGCCTAGAGCTTAAAAGTTGTCTTAGAGTGGCAGCTTTGTTCCTGGCCATAGTACCTGTAGCACTGGGTTTTCCATGCTATCTGCAGTGCTAAAGAAACTCAATCACATTTCCAAATATTTGCCCCAAAAGTACTCTTACCTTTGTCCTAGCAATGGGTCTCTGACATGCTAAAGAATTTTAGAGGCCATAATTATACAGATGTGATTTGCTGTAAATAACAAATCTGGAGAAAGATTGTAGCTGAAATGAGAAGAATAAATAGTTCATGCCAGATACATCACCGAGATGTCCAATCTCATTCAAAATCTATCAAGATTCAGTAGCCTACTTCAGAGGACGGCACATGTCTACTTTTTATGTATTTTGCTTAAGGGCTTGAATTCTGCTCTGCAGTTTGGGATTATGAGGAAAGAAAAGAAGAACTGAAATATTGTAGGTGATAGTGTGAAATGCAATCCTTTTATTGTAACGCGTTGTCTAAGTGCCACAGAATCATGCTCAGATGATGCAGTCTGATTTAATAATTTATTTCTATATGTGTAAAAAGTGCCCAAAGTAATGTACAAAGCAAGTTCTTAATATATTGTGTCACACTCATTATTTTAAGAGAATGCAGAGATAGGTTTACATTCTTTTCTCTTCTGATCTAACATAACCTCACCCATTGACAATAATTGTGTGGACAAATTTGTCCCTTTCTTTTCTATGGAACGGAGTCCATACATTCTGCTCATTGTACCAATACCTTAGAGAAATAGGGACTTATTTTCAAAGCTTATTTTTGTATAGAGACAAGATGTAAAATGATCAGGAAAAGTACCCTGGAGGTTCTTCACTTTGTCAAAAGATATACCAAAGGTTTCTCCACTGGCCCTGTCCACCTATACTAATGTAAAACAATGAAACAAAAATAATGTAACTTTGAGTGCCAAATAAGACTATTTCTTGTAAGTTTCCTATACAAATAGCTACACACAGAGGGTCAATGTACAAACTCCAAATAGGGCTGTGTGGCTACAGAGAGACAGTAGGTGCTATTAAAAGCTTGACATTTATCTCTCACAGTAGTTAAATTTACCATGGTATTTGCGGTATTCCCCAGCCTAAGTATAGGGAATGCCACAAATTCCGTGGAATAGATAATTACTGCAGTGCAAAAAATGTTAGGGTGCTAATGGTGCTCACTGTACCTATGGTTGCACTGGGATTTAGAAATAGATTGTTTGTTAACAAACTTGCAGTTATAAAGCACCTTTTATCTAAATGGATCGGAAAGAGAATTACAAAGTTGACAGGCTGATTGTACAAACTACCTCCAAAGGAATCACTATGGCCACCCTCAGCAAGTGTTTGTTGGTGCAGAGAAAGGCTACACAGATACTTAGGACAAAAGTGCGGAATACCGTGTGCAAATGAAACTGCAACAGGAATTAGAAAGGAAGGTCAGGTTTTGTGGTTAAGGCACTTGAATGGGACTCAGGAGGTTGGGGTTCTGCTCCCAGCTTGACCATAGACTGTCTGTATGATCTGGCACCTCAGATTGCCATCTGTAAAATGGGGTACTAATGCTTCCTTCCGCCAACTCTGTCTTGTCTATTTAGGATATAAACTCTTCTGCACAGTGACTGTGTCTTTCTACTTGTCTGTAGAGCGCCTAGCACAACAGAGGCCCCAGCTGAGATCAGGGCCCCACGTGTAGTTGAAATAATATGGAATTCAGATAGGCAAAATGGAATTTAGCCAGGAAACCAGGATTAGCAACCCTGCTCTTGCAAAATATGCCATATGATTTGCACTCTCTCCTAGCACTATGTTGGATACTTGTTCAGTACTGACTCAGCGGGTATAATACCACTTTCTGAATTAAACCACCTCTTCTTGCAGAACCTGAGTTTTCCCTAGATGCCTCCCATTCGAGTACTGAGCCTGAAGCTTCTGAGAATTGATGAGAATTAAGCTTGATTTGGGGTAATGGCAGAAGATATTTTATTTGGATTTGTAGTCATATCAAAACATTACAGACATTCAGATCCAGGCTAGATACATCTTGTGATCTATTAAAAAGGTAATGGACACAAATCATTTCATTTCAAACTTGTTAATCCTTGTAACATTTTAATTAGTGGCTTTAAGAACATGTGAATCCTTGAATGCTCAGGCTTTTCTTATCCTCACTGTTTTTAACTGGATTCTCTTCTGTGGGAAGCATAAGGAACTTATTTAAAAGACCTAGAGGTCTGGTAAACATCTTGCAGGCGAGACCTGGCATAATCAATCATATTGTCATTTCTAAGACACAAGAGCCAATCTTCTTGTCCCTGAAATGAATGGTATTCGTCACATACACAAAGGAGAACATTAATAAAAAGTATATATTATAGAATAGTTTTTATTATTCTGATAGTGTTAGAAGAAAGTAGAATTGTGGACTCTTGAACTTGCCATTTCATTTCTATGTCCTTTATCTAAAATTACCTTTTAAAAATGTGTGTATTATTGATATGAAATGAGAAAACTACATTTATGTTTTAAAAGCCTATTGATGTAATGCTATGGGTGCACAGGAGAGCAGACAGAAGTTAGGAAATGTACCACTTTAACTTTGTCTTTTCTACGTGTGGAATATGATACAGTTTTTACTTACACCATCACATACGTTTTTGAAATACAACTTTTCACAACCGTTGTACCTGGGCACCTGAATAGGAATCTCCGGAGCCAGTTGCAAAGGCCATCTTTGCAGCATAGTAATCCAGCCCCAGGCAACCAATATCAGGTTGCTCTTCCTTTCCCCAAATCCTGAGAGCTTCAGAGCACCCAGAATGACTTAGCTTTTCCTGCCTCTCCAGAATAGCGCATCCAAAGTGTCTCTCAACTTGCCACTTTTCCCACAGAGACCAAAAAAATGGGAGCTTCCCACCTACCTCCCACCCCAAAATCTCACGTCTCCCTCCTTAGGGCATGGCCTACCCCACCTCATTTCCCCCCTCCTTCCAAGGTTGCCCCCAATATAGAAGAAAGCTATTCTCCTATTCATAAATCTTTCCCTCTGTGACACTGACAGACCAGTCAACCTGAGTATGACCCATAAGAAATTAGCAAGAGGCATTGAAATGTAATCAAGGCAAAGAGCTGTACTAGACCAGTAGTTCTCAACCAGGGGTACAGGTATCCCTAGAGGTACTCAACTCAGTGTTTCTCACTTTGGGGGTTGCAGCCCCCTGGGGGAGGGGGATGTCTCAGGATGGGTTTAGAGGGGTTGCAAGTGCAGGGCTGGCATTAGGGGGTGGCAAGCAGGGCAATTGCCCAGGTCCCCACACCACAGGAGGGTCTTGCAAAGCTAAGTTACATACTTCAAGCCTGCTGCCTGGGGCTCGGGCTTCAGCCAAGGCTCACAAGCAAAAAACAGGCTCAAGTATCGCACTGAAATGTAAGTATAATGTTTATATTCCAATTGATTTATTTTATAATTATGTAGTAAAAATAAGTAAGCAACTTTTCAGTAATAGCATGCTGTGACACTTCTGTATTTGTATGTCTGATTTTGTAAGCAGGTAATTTAAGTAAGGTGAAACTTGGGGTAGGCAAGACAAATCAGACTCCTGAAAGGGGTAGAGTAGTCTGGAAAGGTTGAGAACTATTGTACTAGGCCAGCAATCATTAACCCATTAATTTGAGGTAATGGAATCAAGAGTAGATGCTAAGTGCCTCTGTCTATGTTTACCTATATCTTGTTAGAAGTTTAACAATGTAACCAGATTAGCTTTTAGATGCTAATTCCCTTTCATGTCTTAATTGCCTTATATTATGCATGTGGATGATTCAGTTAACCTTAAGATCAAAGATGTAAGATACTGCAGGACACTAATAATATTATCTGCATTGTCTTCAGCTTAACTCTCTATGCTATGATAAAGTACTGGCTAATTGCCTTATGTGAATGAATGCAACTTGTTTACCTGTGTATGCATAGGGAATAGATTAGCTTCAAAGCAATGGTCCACAGACAGTTTGCACAGCCTATTGTTCCTCAGGGGAAGGTCTTGCTATGACAAGAGGCTTGCTAGAGAGCTATAAAGTAAAGCCCCAGGCCTGATCCTGCCATTTCAGTTCTGTTTTAACTTTAACAGGGAAGGTCTAAGCCAGAAGACTGAGGTCTCCAGGTTTATCCTGGATCACCATGAAATTCTCATGAAAGAACTTGAACAGACTCTACACCTGGACTGCCGATTGTACTATAACCTTTTAAATTGATTCCAGAAAGACTTTTACAAATCAGCAGCCTCAACATCTCTGCTATGAAACTGACCAAAGGACTTTACATATATTTGTATGTATATTGATCTTCTTCATTTGCAACTCTTTATTTTTCCTTTTATTGTTAAACCTTTAGTTTTAGTCACAAAGGATTGGCACCAGCCTGATTATTGGGTAAGATCTGAGACTCTCATTGACCTGGCGATAAGTGTCCAGTCCTTTGGGAATGGTGAACCTCGCATATGGTGAATCAGGTTTTCAATAACCCCTCACTATATTAGACGTGGCTGTTTAGATGGGAGTCAAGGGCTGGAATACTTAAAGGGGATTGTGTTTGGCTTTCTGTTAACCAGTGTGGTGTTACAGAAGCTGTTTTGTTACTCGCTTGGTGAATCCAATTTTAGAATAAACCACCAGTTTGGGGAATTGTCTGCCCTATTTCTTGCAGTCTGCCCTGAGTATGGCATTCTCCATGTGACCCATCCAGGCACCTGGTCATGTCCTCTCATGCAGGAGGACTGTCTGATATAATTTCTATCTAGTCCCCCACCACAGTGGCTGGGGAAAGGGTAAGCATGACAAGGGGAAGAACCTGTTCACCAGAGAGACAAATCCACCTCCAGCCCCTTTCAAGAGGCTGTCTTCATAATTCCAGGAGGGATGGCCTCAAATCTTCTCTAAGCTCACCTGCTGCATTGTCTTGCATAGTGAAACATGCTGTGCTAAATACATTTTCCAGTAAAAGTGAACTCCATCTGCATAGCCTGGATGACTCAGCTACCTGTCTAGTTGGTGTTGTTTGAATTAATTGATCTATCGTAGAACTACTGTTTTCTCTCATGCCTTGTTTGTCTACGTGACAGTCACATTTGATTTCAGACTTTCACTTTGCCATATGTATTGCCTTCATGCCCGTAGGTCATTTTGCACTGACAGTTCAGGTAGCATGGCACTGGACTCTGATAACTGGTTGGTATAATTAAATTAAATATCCTTCACAAATGTTTATTAAAGCTCTGTAGAAACCTACTTCCCAACTTTTCTCTCTCCCTGGATTATTTTCCTGTAATCCTCGACTCATCTCTGACAAAAGCACTGGCTCAATATGTTTTACATGATTTAAATGTAATAACAAAACAAGCCTTATGGACTGAATTGTTCATTTTTATCTTATTGGCATACATTTATATGGGGATAGTGTGACGTTGCATCCCATAATGCTTTATAGAAATATGCTTATGAATGTAAATATGATATAACTGGAATATGTTTTATGCTAGATATGCCATGTAACATACCTTTGCAAAGGCTATGTTCTACTGAATGTATTCATCCTATTCGTATGCATGTATCATTTTTATATCTAAAGTTATGAGCATTGGCTCTATGCTTGTATTTAAAGTGTTTGCTGTAGAAAGCATCTAAGGCAGATTTGATCAACATAGTGTGAAGGGGTTATTCATGTAAATGGAAGTACTTGGCAAGACACCACCAACTTCCTGAGGAAACTACAATGCATTGGTGATCTTCCAGAAAACACCATCCTGGCCACCATGGATGCAGAAGCTCTTTACACCAATATTCCACGTGAGGATGGACTACAAGCTGTCAGGAACAGTATCCCATGTGCCATGGCACATCTGGTGGCTGAACTTTGTGACTTTGTCCTCACCCACAACCATTTCAGATTTGGGGACAACTTATACCTTCAAGTCAGTGGCACTGCTGTGGGTACCCGCATGGCCCCACAGTATGCCAACATTTTTATGGCTGACTTAGAACAACACTTCCTCAGCTCTCGTCCCCTAGCAACTCTCCTCTACTTGCGCTACATTGATGATATCTTCATCATATGGACCCATGGGAAGGAGGCCCTTGAAGAATTCCACCTGGATTTCAACAATTTCCCCCCTACCATCAACCTCAGCCTTGACCAGTCCACACAAGAGGTCCACTTCCTGGACACTACAGTGCAAATAAGTGATGGTCACATAAACGCCACCCTATACCGGAAATCTACTGATCGCTATACTTACCTACATGCCTCCAGCTTCCATCCAGGACACATCACACGATCCATTGTCTAAGATACAACCTCATTTGCTCCAATCCCTCAGACAGAGACAAACACCTACAAGATCTTTATCAAGCATTCTTAAAACTACGATACCTGGGGAAGTGAGGAAATAGATTGACAGAGTGAGACGGGTACCCAGAAGTCACCTACTACAGGACAGGCCCAACAAGGAAAATAACAGAACACCACTGGCCATCACATACAGCCCCCAGCTAAAACCTCTCCAGCGCATCATCAACGATCTACAACCTATCCTGGAAAACGATCCCTTACTCTCACAGACCTTGGGAGGCAGGCCAATCCTCGCTTACAGACAGCCCCTCAAACTGAAGCAAATACTAGCAACTACACATTGACACCACAGAAACACTAACCCAGGAACCAATCCCTGTAACAAACCCCGTTGCCTACTCTGTCCCTATATCTACTCTAGCAACACCATCAGGGGCTCAATCACCTGCACATCTGTGATATATGCCATCATGTGCCCCGATGCCCCTCTGCCATGTACATTGGCCAAACAGGACAGTCTCTACGTTAAAGAGTAAATGGACATAAATCAGACATCAGGAATGGTAACATACAAAAGCCAGTAGGAGAGCACTTCAATCTCCCTGGCCATTCTATAACAGCTTTAAAAGTAGACATCCTTCAACAAAAAAACTTCAAAAACAGACTTCAAAGAGAAACTGCAGAGCTACAATTCATTTGCAAACTTAACACCATTAATTTGCACTTGAATAGGGACTGGGAGTGGCTGGCTCACCACAAAAGCAATTTTCCCTCTCTTGGTATTGACCCCTCCTCATCAATTATTGGGAGTGGACCACATCCACCCTGACTGAATTGGCCTTGTCAACACTGGTTCTCCACTTGTAAGGTAACTCCCTTCTCTTCATATGCCAGTATATTTATGCCTGTATCTGTAATTTTCACTCCATGCATCTGAAGAAGTGGGTGTTTTACCCATGAAAGCTTATGCCCAAATAAATCTGTTAGTCTTTAAGGTGCCACCAGACTCCTCCTCATTTTTAAGGGAACTGTGTTGTTGGTTTCTGGGTAACCAGTAAGGTATTATAGAAGCTGTTTGGGCTGGCTTGGTAAATCTAAGCATTGGAATTACCACCAGCTTTGGGGATTGTCTGCCCCATTCTTTGCAGTTTACCCTAATTGAGTAACTTCATTGTAGCTCCCTGTGACCGCAGTCACAACTACTAAGACTGCAAGTTTAAGAGCCTTGGTGCCCTGTAGTTAGACAAGTACCCTGCCATGAGGGACTTGGGTTTGATTCTCAGGCCTGAACTCTAAGGCCTTGTCTACATTGTTACAGGAGTACTCAATTTCTGTATATATTTAAATAGATAAGGTGCCAGTAGATGGCACTGAAGAACATGTGACATAGCTCCTGGGTTTTGTAGGACCAATAAAACTTGTTTTTGTGTACTGCAAATGGCTTCCTCAGGCAATTCTTAACATGAGCACTCAACACACACTAGACATTTTCCCCTAAAATTTTCCACTATTATTACCACAATCCTACTCCACCAGTGCTAACAATGGTGGGAAATTTTAAGGAAAAATATCTAATGTAGACACATGCTAAAACTGGCAGGGAATGGAAGAACACAGCGGACACAACATACTTGGTGTTTATCAGGTGGAGAGGGAGTGCAGCTTTTTACTCTGCAATGACCCCCTATGAAAGGACAAGTAGTTGCAGTGTTGTGCTGGAAAGGGAATTCCAACATGCTTTCCTTTACTAAATGAGTCAACCCCAGTGAAAGGGCTGTGAAGGTAGGAAGTAGGAATGTTCCACTGAAGGAAAAAAATTCTCTGCATGTCTTTTTCTCTCATTAAAGAGACTCCAAAAACAGAAAATGAATCTATACCTTAAGGTAGCTTCTAAAGCAAAGCATTAGTGAATGGATGAATATGAAATAATAAAGTCTGGTCACAATCTATAAATGACTCGCTCATGCTCTCTGTGTACTAAGTACTGTCTTTCTCAGTGTTCCAATAAGAGCAGTGCAATATATTATCTTGGAAACTCACCGACCTCACTGTTCTTCAGCATTGTAAGGGCCAGATCCCTGGGACCAGTTAAACTGCACTATGCATAAGACCTGGAAGCAGGAGGGAGAAGGTGGTTCTAAGCCACATTTCCATGCCTCTGATACTTGGTCTGATAAGAGACTAAGCGGGCATCAACAAAAGTGGTCCACCAGGGACTGTTGCACAACTCTGGAATCCCTGTCACCAGGGCATTCCAGTTCTGCCCTTGACAATGTCCCTGATCTACTCAGAACTACCCTTGAACTGGACAGGGTAGAGCCAGTACTGCCTTCTTCACAATCTGACTTCCACTGGTTAGATTAGAAGAGAAGCTTTGTGTGAAATTTCCTAGGGTGGACGTGGCTTTAATGTAAGCAAGTTATGGAACAGCTGTTTATCAGGTACAGTGTGTTTTTTCTGTGAATCATCCACAGTTCAGTTACATTCCTCACAGGAAGGTAGTCACCAGTTTGTTACAGAGAAGTGCGAAAGGGCTCACAACCAGCTACAAAGAGGAGTTTCTAAATCTAAATTTTAAAATAAGCACTCAGCTAAAAAATGAGGACAAATTTGCATAGGACATGTGTAAATCAATGCAGCCCTTGAGCAATTGTGACCTATGCGTGAAATTACGTGGGCTTCTCTGCTATCGAGAAAAATTAAGTGTAACTTCCGATACCATGGCAACATCATGCATAATGCTGCTTTTCTTAAAGAAAAACACTCAGAAATATACCCTGAACATTTCTGTGTGCTTTGCAATGTTTCATTAGGAAATAAGTGCTCCAATGAACTGATGTGTAGTACTCTTAAATCTTTCTCTCTTGCCTCTTTCTCTCCATCTCAAATATTCTTTCAAGAAATATCTGTGACTTCTATTAGATTTTGGCAGAAGTGGATTAGCTTCAGGGTATTTCATAAAGTAAAGATTATCACAAAATCCAGACATGGACACTTCAGTCCTTGTTGGATAGAGAGAGTGGAGTATCATAACTGATTTCCATTAGTTAATTATTAAGAGTATTTCCTAAGTCTCAACAATACACTCATAAATATCTTAACTTTGCTTTAGGTCCTGTATACATCTGAATAAAACTGACATTTTGGCTTTTAGAACAGTGTAGTTATTAGTGGAATAAAAGCTTGGGGCTCCCCACTGCCATCCTGGGAATTCTCTATTAAAAAATTCTCACTGTTGGTACAACAAGATGATCTAAGGGATGAGCATTGGGATGTGAAAGTTTTCAGCTCTTGGGGCCTAACTCTCAACCCATTGAGTTCAATGGGCTTTAGATCCGGCCCTAGGACACTTGGTTGAATGGGAGAAGTTGATATGGAATGAAAGTAGTTAACATCAGTGGACAGCATGAATTAAATCAGCTGTCTTTGTTCAGTTTCATTCATATCACACAAATAGTGTGTGTCCAACACCACAAAAATCACCATCACTCTCAGCACAAACAGCCTGCCTTGTTAATGGTCTGAACAGAAAGGATGAGAAGTAAGCAATGGAACAAGTTAAGCTACCTTCTAAGGCCCTAGCTGTGGTCCCACCAGGTCAGGGATAAGGCATGTGTTTGTAGGATTGTACTGCTTCTACCTATGCTGTACCTTTTCTGTGGATTAAAGGAGACTTCATTCTTCACAGATGTCACTCTGGCATCTTTCATGAACCTTAAATTCACTTTAAGAATGAGGGGAAAAATTCCTTAAACTGGGAAGTATATCAAGACAATGGGACAAACTCTTCTTTTATGTAGGTGCCAGATCAATAGTCTACTGAAGTCAATAAAAAGACTCCTATTGATTTCAATGAACTTTGGAATAGGCCCTAAATTTGGAGTAACTTCCTTAATATTTACACCAGTGTAACAGGGTGCAGAATTTATCCCTGTACCTTTAAAATATCTCCATTCCCAATATGAGCCACTGTCTGACCGTGGGTACATGTGTAGTTTAAACTGACTGGCTGTTTTTAAACTGAATTGTTTATGAATTTTTTTACCTTTTAATGAAGGGTAGGGCCTGATCTCCCTGTGCTGTGGGAAGACCCAAGGGTGGGGCTAAAGAGGAAGAAATCTGTGCTGTTCTCTTTGCTAAGTTTCCTCCCAAGTTGTTTCACTGGGAACGCAAGGGAAGGCTTTTCCCCTCCAGCTTCCAGGGGAACAGGCCAGGGCTCTGGCTCCCAGAGAATCCATGGCAGGTTAGGACTATCTTCACTGCTCTGTATCTCTGTCACCCTCCCCAGTCTTTGGTGGCATGACTCCAATGGTGTCTCCCTATCAGGGATTCTCTAGCCAGAGGCTGGGTTCAGAACCCACCTCAGGGCCGGCTCCAGGCACCAGCCTGGCAAGCAGGTGCTTGGGGCGGCCACTCTGGAGAGGGGCGGCACGTCCAGCTATTCGGCAGCAATTTGGGGAATGGTCCTTCACTCCTGCTCGGAGCGAAGGACCTCCCACCGAATTGCCGCCGCAGATCGCAATCGCGATCGCGGCTTTTTTTTTTTTTTTGGCTGCTTGGGGCGGGCCAAACCCTGGGGCCGGCCCTGACCCCCCGAACAGGCAGTCCTCACTGGACAGGCTGGGGTTCATGCAAAATTCACACACAGCCCTAGATGATGCACCTGCACAATACCCCTGCCCTGCCCACATCCTAGCTGCTCCTCTCCTGGCTTGTCATCTTCCTGCCTCTTTCCCCCTGCAAGGATCCACAGATCCACTGAGAGCCTTCTGTAGGGCTGATAGAAGGCTGACCCCTTCACCCCCTTCCTCACGTGTGTCTGTGTGTAAGAGTTCTGTATGGAGCGTTCCTGCTGCATGCAGGCCTGGGGAGGGATGACTGGGGGCGTGGTAACTAAATGGAGAAAAATAAAAATTATAGCATTTCTTTTGCCCTTCTATCCTAACTAGAGTCCCACCCCATAAATTCCTACAGAATTTAATAGCAGTTAAACCATTAGGGTTCTATATATCCTATAGAATGTAATAATATCCGTCCTATATACTTTTTTCCAACCTTCCCGTAGAATTCTATAGTAGGGATGGCATTCTATATTAAATACTAGGGCATGTTTCAAAAAACAATAGCTATTACGTTTTGTAGGATGATTCCGTAATGTAAACAAATGCTCATTAGGATTACATGTATATGAAATAAATTACTTTTCTCCCCTACACTTTCTAGCTGCAGAATTCCTGAACAACAGAAAGATTTAAAAAGTAAAAACAGGATTCCTTACTGAGCTCCTGATTTTCACTCCCATTCACAAAAGTAGTTTACTTTCAAATCAATCACTGCACTACCCTAGTTATTTCAATGGACAGCTTCAATGGACTGCTTTAATGTAATGTGAATTCTCTACTGAGACTGGTGAGATGAGGGGGGAGATAAAAGGGGGGCACCAGGAATACTGAAGACATATGGTGGTGTAACAATCAAAACAAAGGAAATTAATTCTGCCATATATCACGGCGCTGAATCGAAAGCAGCTGGGAGCATATAGGGATTCAGCATTTGAATGGAGACGAAAGAAGACAAGGCAAAGCAAAGCACTAGGTCCAAAAGAAATGTTTCATGTGAATGAATTTATATTGAAATATTGCAGAATGGCTTCTCACAAACAATTGTACTTTTTTCCTACCGGTGCAAGAAGCCCAGGAGAGAAGTCAAAAGCTACACAGAGCTTAAGAACACAGGGCTGAGTGTTCTCATCATTTGGCCTTATCTGCTCCTATCCTGGGTGTTCTGTAGCATTCATTAATTTTATCTGCCTAGTATTTTGCCATTGGAGATTTTAAAAAGCACAGCTGTAGATTAGATTCTCAGAGAGATTTGAAATCCTGGTCTCACTGAAGTCAATGAGAATTATGCCAATGACTTCTCTGGAGCCCGGATTTCACCCTCTGGGTTTTTTTAAAAAAAAAGTCAAGTCCATTTTGATTACTAATCATAACTTCTTTGATTCACAAGAAAAAGGAAAATAGAAATATATGATTTGCCATATTGGGTCAGACCAATGACCCAATCAAGTCTCAAGTCTGGTATCCTGGCTCTGGCCCCAGACAAGCCTTAAACATCAGAGGAAGGAGACTTCCTCACCCATAATGCATCTAGTCAGTGTTGCATTTGTTTCTGTGTGTGTTTCTTTAAGACAACAGTCTCTATGGAGTGAGTCAGTTTTTCCTCAATGAAAACTTGCTTTCAATTCATGTTGAATTTGTCATTACCATAGTAGGTGCACATTACTTGGCATCTTTAGAACATAAGGTGTAGTTATTATTTAACATATTAATTTGTATATAGTCCTTTATATTATTCCATGTCCAAGGCATTTCTGAAAGGTTTTCTTACTTTAATGAATAAGGAATCTTAGTGTGGGCCATAATTAGAACCCTAGTTAGATTTGCTCATAAGACAAATACAATTTACTCCTGTGGGTCCAGATAATAAAAACAGACACAAATCCATTGCAGTCAATGGCTCTGTGCCAATTTCCTCCATTTGAGGATTTAGCACATGGACTTCTGACCAATTTCAAAATTTAAGGTGAGAAAGTTTAGCTTGCTTCAAGATTTGGGGAAATGATTCATCACCCTTTTATTTGATGAATTGTGCCTCTTTCTAACTGCAAATTGTCTGCAAACAGATCACAGTTCACTCTCATTAGATGAAGTGCCCAGATATTACAGTAATTGGAGCCACATACCATAGATGTATTTGTAATTGAAAATTATTTGCCAGATAATTTCTGATAATAATTCTGGATTGTTCATGAGCCGTTCATTGTGAGCACTTGCTATTAAGATTTGAGCTATTTTGACTGTGTACACAGGGCACGGAATATTCTTTAACTAAAAGAGTGTAACTCAGATTCAGGGTTCCAGTAAAAACACTCACATTTAGTTATTTGAAATACACTTTTCAGGAATATTCACTTAAAATCCGCACCTTCCATTAAGTATTCCTGCTACTAAACTCATTTTCTGGAATATTTATATGAGGTGTGAAAACTGGAAAACTAAATTCCTTAAAAATGTAAATGAATATTTATGTAAACTTCTTTGCATTCTTCACCCAGTGCTCTACTTGTTTCTTTCACCAAATTACACTTGATGTCTGGCAATTTCCAGCTCCAGATGCACACCTCTAACTCACGGTGGCACGTTGACATAGCCCAAGGTTTATGGGGTACTGTTGGTGATAGTATCTGTCTGTCTAGGCATGTATAAGGCCTTCACCACTGGGGTATGTTAGCACCTTATAGATTTCATGTGATTAACTCTGACAGGTGAAAAAATACCAGGTGTATACCATTCACATCTCAAAAACCACCACCACAGTTGGCAGTGCTTGGCACTCTTGAGGCCAGTGGCTCACAAGGTATGGAGAAGGAACTGCCTTCTTATTGAGGGTGAGGTGGCAAGGTAATGTAGAAAAGCTTACATTGCCATTGACTATACTCTGCCTGTACTCTGGATAGAGGTCACCATCAGTCCTTGAAGTTCTCCTTTTGGGAAGTCTGTCACTTTAAAATTACAGGGGTGGGAGAAGAGGTGCACCCAGTGTGGTTTTGAAGATAAGCCTCTTGGCTTTTAAAGGGACTTAGACTGAATGAAGACACAAAAGAGCTTTTTTCTTAATATTCACATGTAATGCTGATTGCTGTTAGGAATAAGTGCATACGATGAGGGGAGAATCTACACCCAAATGTTCATTTCATGAGAGAAAAAATGTAGATGGAAGCAGATGACCTAGATGATTTTATGAATAAAAGATATAATCTGATGCAATCATTTCATTAATACACACATGGCACCAAATGAAAAAACAGCAGAGCAGATGGCTAGGAGAGGTCTTAGATGGGCGTTTTCAGTTTAGCAGCTAACTACTTAGCCTTTGTGGATTATACCAAATACTAGCAGAAAAGAAGTGCTTGTAAAAACAATCTTTCAAAGAAAGTTCTACTGTTTCATAAAAGTAATACCAAAAAAAATCTCACCAGCTAGTCCAGTTATGAAGTCCAATTACAAAGCATAATGAAGGCAACAAACAGGTATGTTTGATAAGGTTTTCTCTTTTCCACACTCTATTTAAAGGTCTCTCGCTGCATATAGTTAAGCTTCAGAGACCCCAGAGATATGCATTAACAGTAGCAAGGAAAATCATGATTTCATGTAAAAGTGAAATATAAGAAGTCACCATGGCTTCTTTGAATCTTAGTGAAGCATTCATTTATTTGCTGTAATATCACATTGCTGCTGTAAATAAATTAAATAAAAATAAAAATAGTCCATGGACAGTATTTTTTTTAAATAAATGTTTCAAGATTTATTGGCCTAGGCTCACTGGTGTGTCCAGTTGCCATTGGACAGAGTAGCGGGGCAGGATGACTTGTACAAGTAGCTGGTTGCAGCACCTGAACTCAGGAGTGCTGCCAGCTTTTCCGCTGCCCTAGGCGGCGGAAGGTCCCACCCCGAAATGCCGCCCCCCCACAGAGGCGGCGGAAGGTCCCGCCGCCAAAATACTGCCGCGGTTGCCGCCCCCCAAATCGCAGCACCCTAGGCGACCGCCTAGGTCACCTAATGGGTTGCGCTGGCCCTGCCTGAACTCTGGGGCTTTCCCCAGCATAGATTATAGCAGTTTGGGAGATGCTCTAATGTATGGCCCCAAGAAGTCAGCTGTCTGCTGGAAATGCCCAGAAGTCACTGCTCTCCATTCATGCCATCTTTCCTAGCCCACCCTGGCATGTCACCTACATTGGGAGCTGCAGGGGGTGTGGTGCAGGGGGTGTGGTGTAGGAGCCACTATCTCCCAGTGTGGTCATCCTTTTTCAGGAGGAATCCCCAGCTGGAGAACTCTGGCTGCTTCCTGGACCCTTTGCAGTACCAGTACAGTGCAAAGGGGCTGGATTTCTCTGAGAGGGAATCTGGCCTATAGCTTCTTAGAGACAGATTAACCTCAGTTTGGCATCTAAACTGAGGAAACATACAATCTCGCTCTCCAAACCTAATCCAAAATCCATCCAATCTATATTCTTATTATTTATTTTAGCATTCATATTGTAGGAGTATGAGCTCCAAACATATGCAGACTTTGACTTACTGTTATTTTTGTAGGGGTTGCTTGAGCTACCATCAGAAACAGAGTAGAGTTTGTACTGAATTTAGCTTTCTTCTATAAAAAACATATAACTGTTCCTAAGGAAGTATGTTGCTTTTATACTCTTTGTATACAGTTAACAAAATATTACACAGGGCACATCTGATCCTATTGGAAACCAATATTGTTGCTTCATTAAGAAACTGTTTTTGTAAGCCATGGGATAAAGCTTTGTTAATCCTAGCTGCTTGTGAATGAAATGTAGAATGATTTACTAACAGGAGTGCCACAGCCAGCATAACATATATCCCTAGTATTCTGGGCAGTCTGCTAGGCTGCAGATCCTGGCTCCACAACAGGCTGATGTATTCAGTGGATTGGTATAAAACCTAAGACAAAGACTGTAGAAACTGTGGAATTTTCCCCTGCTTGCAACTTTTCCTCCCCAACATCGGTCTCCAGCGATCATTATTAATTTAACTAATTACTTTGTGAAACAAATGAGTTATCAAATAAGTCTATATTTGGATATTTCTGATATGTATGTGGTCAATTGTGGGAATGTAAACATTTGCTTTTATCATACACCTTTCACTGTTGCATCTACGCTCTGCTCACTCCACCATTTATTATTTTTATTTGTATTGTGGTAGTGCCTAAAAGCTACAACTGGGGTCCGGGCTTCAGAGCGCCAGGTGGTATATGAATACAAGACACCCTCAGACATACCAAGCTACTGTGAACTTCAAACAGCTTACACTTAGGTTTTCATGGCATTATTTTTTTTAAAAAACATTCTGTCTTTCCAACAAGTGTGGAATTACTTTTCCTAAACTAGCCTGGTCTAGGGTGCCAGGTGGACAATATTCATTCTCAGGGCTAAGGTCCAATGTCTTGAAAGTGAAAATGGAGTTTGTATAGCATTGGAAAAGGGACATTCCCTGCTTTATAATAGGACACAGCACCTGCCACAGTAGGCCCCAAGTTATTGGACCTTTGTTATTATTGATATTAAATGCTATTTCAGATAACTTTTAGAGGTTTATAGCATTTATTAATTAGACTTTTTCTCCTTCCAAGATGCATACAGTTGGACATACTGCATTAAGTAAAGCTAATTAAGACAGCAAGCAATATGTTGACCATTCATTTGAATTCCAAATGGCTGATCAATTTGATCATGTTGTGCTCTCTTTTTATTTACTATTGGTGCCCATTCATGCAAATAGGTTTCTGTCCACATGAAAGTTTGGAGAATAGCTGTTCTTTATATGAATATCCATATTTGCCTTTGCACAAGGATTTCTCTTCTTTCTTTGACAATCTGGACCGTGGACTGACTTTCGCTCTGCTGTTTGGTCTTGCTATACAGGATTACCGATCACTGGCATTCTATATTATTTATGTATTAACTTCACACATTGGAATTTCCTCTGTGGATGTGGACTGGCTTCTCTGCTTTCTTTCATATATCTTCAGTTTCATCTCCAGACAGACACCATTGGGCCCTTATGAGGCAGTTAGCTGTTGGTGTAGTTAATTAACTAGTTGTTAGGCTTGTTTTAAAAGGCAAAGCCAGAGTTGATTTTTCTATAGCTCTGTTGCTGTATCTAATAGCACCTTTTCATAAATATGTTTAGAAGTTACACAGTACTTCATGTACGGCATGCATCCGAAGACGTGCATATTCACCCACGAAAGCTCATGCTCCAATATGTCTGTTAGTCTATAAGGTGCCACAGGACTCTTTGCTGCTTTTACAGATCCAGACTAACACGGCTACCCCTTTGATACTTGACAGTACTTCAAGTGAAGGTAGTGCAAGGTGTGGGCATCAGTCTGTAGAAAACATACAGCTGTAGGGAAGAAAAGCCCATGATTCATCACTATGCCTACCAATTCCAAACAGCAGAGAGAAACCCAGTTGGTCCAGATTATGGAATGCTTCATCACAGAAATCCAGTGTTCATCTAGAGGAAATCTATCTATTTCTGGGCAAACAAGGGTATTCACTATGCCTCATTTTTTATTGTTCTTCTAGTTTAAAAAAAGCTTTTGCTTGTCCACTCAGGGAACAGAAACAATATCGTGACCTAGGTGATCATTTGCACACCTAAATAACAGACAGCAAACTATGAATAGCTGAAGATTTACAAACTACTTTTGGATTTCATCCCAATTAATCATCAAATATTTAAAGTAATTTTTACAGAAATAAGAAATGGTTCCTAAAAACAAAGGACCCAATTATTTCCAGTGAATAGTGTGACTTGCTCTATGACTAATGCAGTCTGGCTTTTATTGATGTAGATATATGATCAATAGTACCATAAAACTGTCTGAAATACTTAACTAGCTTTTCTGTGAAATTTGTGGGTTAAAAATAATTCAAAACAGGGTGGGGTGGTGTCAAGGTTTACTTAGCAGGTAGGGGAAAATAATAAACATTATTGGATTCATCACTTGAGTGTAAGGCAGTCAAAGCAAACTCTTGCTAATGAAAACTTTGTACAATAGCCTCCTGTAGTATCTCTGGTTCTGAGTGCATACACAAAATTTAAAATGTAAATAGTTAACAAGATAAAATATTCTATGGTAATTTATATGGATTAATTCTAGTATAAGCATTTGTCTGGGAAACGATACATAACTTTTACATGATTTGCATATAGTTTGGTGTCACCACTGATAAATATGTATATGCAGACTCACGCACACAGAACCTTAATTTTGGAAAATGCTGGATATGTAAATTTCAGTTCTTGCTGTCCATGAATATTTATATAAATGATGTAAAACCAGTGAGAACTAAAACCTACATATTAATTCCAGTGTCTTCCAAGACTGAGCCATAAGAATATATAAAACTATAGCTACATAACGCTGCCATTGTGTAAGATACAGAAAATATTTCCAAACTTTGAGACAATACCAAATCGTTCCAATTCCTAAAGTACATTTCTACCTGGAAGCCAGAATTACCCCCACCCCCATTGAATTGTTTCATAGATCAGAAAACAAAATTTAAAATTAATACCCAGAATAGACACTATTTTCTGGTCTAAACTGACTCAGTTTGAAAAGTGAATATGCCTTCTTTGGGGATGACCTAACACAATTTCCTTGTGGCTACATCACTCATTAGCTCCGCTGTTAACTCTGACTGGTGGAATGGCAATGAATATTCACTCCCCGTACTTGGGGTATTTCCTCTGCATACAGGCACAGCACATGCAAACACACATCTATTAAATCACTGACGTGTGAGCGGAGACGGGCACACAGGGGGAAATGGATACAACAAAGCTGCAGGTTACATTTATTAAAATAGGCTCGGCAGACCAGAGAGGAAATGTGCTGGAAATGGGAAGGAGTAAGGGGAAATCACAGGGGAGGGGAGAACTCCCTGCGAGGGAAGCTTTCCACTGGAGGGGAGGGGGGGAAAGGGGGAAGGGAGATATCTTGGTGGCATCTAATTGTGTGCTCTGCTTCTAAGGGCGAATTAACTCCAGTCCATTACCTGTGTGCTTAGTGGAGCCGTTTTAATCCCTGTGTGATTGGGTAAGACCCCTGTTCTGCCTGCCCCCAGCATTTCGGGCTGCTTAGGGCTGGCTGCACGCGGCGGGCTTCCCCCGGGAGCCCAGATCATCAAGAATCCTTGGGTCGCAAAATTAATCTCTCGCCAGCGCCATGTAGTTCTTTTTAGTGCCATTGATTTCTTTCTTTTGCCCACCCGGAGAAAATCCTAGCGCCGCGGCTGGCTGCTCTCCCCCGACCGGGCTGTGACGCAAGCAGAGACTACTTAAAGGCCGATTAGAGGCGGCAAGACATTACAGCCACCCTCCCTCCCTGCCCATGCACAGCCCAGGCACCGGGGGTCCAGGCCGAGCCCAGCCGCGGGACGTGCCCGGCGAGGCGGAAGGGCTGCGGGGCTGTGCTCGAGCAGCCCGGGCCATCCAGCCCCCCCGCGGGCCAAGCCGCCTGCCCAGAGGTTGCTTTGCTCCGCTGGGCTGGGCTAAAAGCCGAAAGCGGCAGCGCGGCCAAAGTCTTTGTCTCCGGATGAACAGCGATGGGGGAATGGACCATCCTAGAGAGACTCCTGGAAGCTGCCGTGCAGCAGCACTCGACTATGATAGGGAGGTAAGAACAAAGGGGCTTTGCCTCGGATCCACGGGCAGGCAAGGGGACCTAGCTTAAGCCTCTCCTGCAAGTGCTGGTGGAGAGCAGTTGCCATGTGCCCGTGCCGGTGCAATGTCCTAACCAGGCGTGTGCCAGGGGTTAAAAATGCTCCAAACTAGAGCAAACTTCAGCCATCAAGTGCCTCCCGCTCCTCTAGCTCCCTGTGGAGCAAATCAAGAAGTTGTCCCCGCATAGGACTCTTCTGGGAAATAAAGTGCCGTCGCGAGGTCGACCCCCCTCCACACACACATCAGTTTCTCTAAAGCCGTTTGAACGCCTCTCCCCTTTGTGTTGGTTTCGGGTGATGTTTACAACATTCTAAATTGTGAGCGTGAAGCTTTTTTTAAAAGCCAGGTAAAACTGGGGTCTTGAGGATTACAGTGAGTGTGCGTGCGTGTATCTATTCATTGCTCTTTAATATCATGTAGCCTGACTCACACAGGACAAGATTCGTGCTTGCACTGTCCTTTAGACTAAACAAAAACCAGGGCCAACGTTTCTTTGCCACTTGCATTGTGATCTCTGTTTATGTGCATGATCAGCACCGGACAGCTCCCCGCAGCCCTGGCGTTTAGATCCAGCCATGCTGCTGCCTGCTGTATTTTCGGGCGTTTCGCTCTCACTCTAGGTGTGCAGGGTCAGCGTGCACTGATGAACTTTTCTGTTGTAGGATCCTGCTGACCGTGGTGGTGATCTTCAGGATACTCATTGTGGCCATTGTAGGAGAAACGGTTTACGATGATGAACAAACTATGTTTGTGTGCAACACGCTGCAGCCAGGTTGCAACCAGGCTTGTTACGACCAGGCATTCCCTATCTCTCATATCAGGTACTGGGTGTTCCAGATCATCATGGTATGCACTCCCAGCCTCTGCTTTATAACGTACTCTGTTCACCAGTCTGCTAAGCAGAGGGAGAGGAGGTACTCCACCGTCTTCCTCGCCTTGGACAGAGATCAGGACTCAATGAAACGTGAGGACAGTAAGAAGATCAAGAATACCATTGTCAATGGAGTGCTGCAGAACACCGAGAACTCCACCAAGGAAGCAGAGCCAGACTGTTTGGAGGTGAAGGAAATCCCCAACCCAGCCATCAGAACTACAAAGTCGAAGATGAGGCGGCAAGAAGGCATCTCCAGATTTTACATCATCCAGGTGGTTTTTCGAAATGCCCTAGAGATTGGGTTCTTAGTGGGACAATATTTCCTGTATGGATTCAATGTCCCTTCCATGTATGAATGTGATAGATACCCCTGCATTAAGGAAGTGGAGTGCTATGTGTCTAGACCCACTGAGAAGACTGTCTTCTTGGTATTCATGTTTGCAGTGAGTGGGATTTGTGTGGTGCTCAATTTGGCAGAACTGAACCACTTGGGCTGGAGAAAGATTAAAATGGCAGTGAGAGGAGTACAAGCAAAAAGGAAATCCATATATGAAATCAGAAACAAGGACCTGCCAAGAATGAGCGTGCCTAACTTTGGCAGGACTCAGTCAAGTGACTCAGCTTATGTGTGAGGCTGTTACAGAACTGAAACACTGTGCCAGGTGGAACTGACCCAGACAACATTAGGGAAAGGTACATTGCTTAGGCAAGCATTTTATCAAACCACCAAGAAAGCCACTAAGGTATTGGAACTGCACTTACTGAACTAGATACAAAATGCAGTGCTAAGTAAAAAACTGAAGGAAAAGCTGTAAAACCATGCTTGCTCTGGCCTTACAGTACAGTTACTGTTTTCTAATTATCCAATATTATCTTTTGACTGGAGCAGCTTTTTGGTCATTATTAGGATGAGATTATAGGCGGGACCGTCTGACTAATTGTTGTAATTGCATGTAGAATGATCATAGCTAAAAAATTGAAAGGATGCTGTGTTCTGGGGTGTGTACAGGGGAATTCTGTAATATACAACTGCAAGCACATTTTAAAAGAAGGTTAATTGCACTGTTAAGCACTTGACCATAAGCTCAACCAGGCGGTCTGTGCACTTTCATCATCAAGGATGTCTGATGTTATTTTGTCTGTTGGAGTCACAGAGCTTATTGCGGGTGTATATTATTAGCTATTTTCTAACATCGTTTTGTACAACAATTACACAAAACAATCATGCTGAATATAATTTTGCCATTTTTGTTTGCCTGTCTGTTCACACCGGAGACCTTAATCATCTTATGCTAGTTGGGATCTACCAAATTTGTCATTATGTTTTAAAAACAAATTACCCTGATGTGCATAAATCAGATAGAACTAATTAATGTTCAGCCAAGTTACCTATGATCATCTGACAAATATACCAAAGGAACAGAGTTTGTTGCTTTTAACTGTGAATATGTCACCTTCTCTCTGCTCTTATTCATATAAGTGCCATACTTGAAACATCTAACTCTGTACTTAGTCAAAGGGTTGTCCAGGGGTACCAACTGGAGTAATGTGGTTTTATACTCTCCTTTATTTATTTTATGCTATTGGTTTAGTCATGGCAATGGTGTAAAAAGCAGCTGGTAATTCTATTGATAAATAAAGTACTTGCCTTTTTTTGTAAACCAGAGAACATTGCTCTTCTTTTTTTATCATATAAATTTCTAGAAACACATGAGGTAAAAAATATAAACTTCACTGGAATTATTTTTCAGGTGCTCAAAGCGTCCCATTCATGGTTTTAACACTAACTGATACAAAGATGGGAAATTTAAGCTGTCAGGTATGGCTGAATTGCTCATTAAGCTAGCTCTCTGTGCTTTTAAAGCCAGATCCAAAGCCCACTGAAGTCAGTGGGATTCTTTCCATTGACATCAGTGGGCACTGGATCAGATCCTTAGCTGGTTGCCAAGGTCACTCTGTGAATTGTCCTATTTGGTCTACTGGCCTATGTCTAAAACAATTGCATGTCTTCACCATGGAGTCCAAAGGATAGCCTCAGCAAAATGCCAGAGCTCTGTAGGCCCTCAGTTGGTTCAAGAACTGCACTTGTTCTGTCTCAGCAACTTAATGTCAAGCCATTAGGTTGGTCACAAACAAATATTTGTTAATGGTAGTTTCAATGTAGTATGAAGAGAAACTTGCCTTAACTTATCTGTCAAGGACCTGATCCATCCAGGTCCTTTAAAAAGGGTGTGTGAATCAGGGATTGGGTATTGCAAGTGGTCTTTGGAGTAGATTTCACTGTATTTTTGCCATATGTCTGTGCTTGCCTCTCTGCTCACACTAGATACCCTAATCATCTTGCTTGTAGTTGTGATTTATCAGCATTATAAATTTTTAAATTATATCATGCTTTTTGCATTCTAAATAATACCACCTTCCTCTGTGGAATTTTTACTTCACGCTATGAAACATTACAAGCTTTTTGTCCGATATGCAATTTTGTTTTAAAGATGCCTTTACCATTTTCCTCACCTCAGAAAGACAGCTTTTAAAATTTGATTATGAAAACTCAAAGTTGCATTTCTTGGCTGTTTTGTTGCTATTTGGATGCATACTTATATTATTTCATTGCATATTAACTATAAAAACATGAAGACTATTTTTAGAAGGGCAATTTAACAGCTAAAACTCCATCTGCAATCTAACAAGCTTCTAAAGATTATTGACACATACAAATACACTTTGGGCAAATCTGATTTTCATTTCATAAACAACTGGCTTGTTCTGTGAAGTCTCCTTTGAGTAGATTTTTGAAGGGAAAATGCTGTATGACAATAATGACAAGCATGATTTTAATGTGAAAGAAATGGGAGGTTGGGCACAAAAAGGCTTGAACTAAAGTACATTAAAGTTGACAGAAAGTCTCCTATTGTCTTCAGTGGGCATTGGATCAGATTCAAAATGATTACTGTTGTAAAGAAACGCTAGTGTTAGGTATCTGTATAGTTTCCTAGCATCATTTATATCAATACCAGTAAAATTACATGTCTTGAAGTCTGTCAGATTATACACCATGATGCCTTAATTCAAGGTGTAGGAAAGGGATATGTTTATAATAAGAGCAATGCAAGTGACTCAATTTACGCCAGTCATTTTATATAGGAACTGCATATTTTGTTAACTAAATCAGATTGATGTATACCCATGTGTTTAAAGAGGGAAACGTGCCAGTAGACTGGAGTAGTATGGAGTGTGAGCATATGCAGCAGTACATGTCTGCATACACATGAATTAATATTTTTATTCATACAACCCACAATCTTCATAACTTTTGTAATTGTAAAATTGTAAAAAAGTACTATTTTATTTTAGAAACAAAATGGTGGCAAAGGGCAGCACCTTTAAATCGGCCTTTGCTATCACTTTTCTCTTTTCTTACTTTCCACTCACTTTTATGGTTGGCGAAAAGTAATACAAAATACAAGTGACTACAAAGCAGTTTGAAACATTGCTGTTCAATGAGGGCTTGATCTTGCCACACCGAAATCAGTGGGAGAAGTATCAGATGTTAAGTACAGTATGTGGTATGTACATCAGTAACCTTCCCCCTATGTCATGTTTTGTGCTGATGGCCAATATTATATTTAATCATAAATGTGTATGTGACTAAACAGTTACGGAAAAATCTTATAGAATTAATAGTGATGTAACAAAGAGATTCTATAGAATCTTAATAGAGCTCTATAGAAATTGATTTTAAAATAATAATTAATAAAACCTAGCTCTGATATAGCACTTTTTCAAACCTCTTAGAATTTAATAAGATAACAACCCCCCACAAAAATCCTATACAAGATGCATATAATTTTCAATTCAATTCTATAGGGGGGTTCAAAATACCTGTATATAATTTTCTGTTACATTTTACAGGACTTTTTCTGTTATAGAATCAAAACTCTTTCACAGGGGAAGTTGAACAGACTGTTCCTGTAATCAGTTCATTCACAAAAGGGTGGCTTTTTTAGCCTTCGACCTTGAAGAAATGTATGGCTTTTCACACTACTTGAGAGAAATCTGCAGACTTCACAACTCCAGGGCACAAGCACATCAAGGAAGCAGTGTGATTGATTTTAGTTCATTTTACACTAGAAGAAGCAGAAGTTGGAGGCAGACTCTGAAAACTAGAGAGGACAGAGGATTTGCCCCATCTAATAGTTGGCAGGGTGGGATAGTGAAGTTGTGATTTAGAATCATGAGGAAGATGTTAATGATATGCTAATGATAAGTGGAAGGCCTTTATTTAGCATCCTGCTATAGAAATGGAGTAGAAGAGATGAATGTGTATGAAACAGAGGTAAGGGGCATGATTCTCCTCTCATTTGCACCAGTTTGACACTACTATATTTCTGCCAACTTCATTGGAGTTATTCCTGATTTAACAGTGCCATAAGAATCCAGTCCCGCAATCACTGAAGTCAATAACAAACTTCTTATTGGTTTCAATGGGAGCAAGATCAATCCCTAATTGAGGAGAATTAGACCCATTCTTCAATTATGTTAGTAATGGACATCACATCATCCCTGTACTACCTTTCTATCACCTAGCATTGTCAGTAATGTCTCCTCATGTTATGTTTTGTGATATGATCTTTCAGACATATCTGGCCAGTTTTACCTATGAGCCTGGATTTAGACTAGACTATAAATCCAATCCCTTTAATGACAGAATACTGGGGATGACATATCCATAAGCGAAATATTCAGATATTCCTTGTGTTGAAATGTGTCACTGGAATGGGTTATTTGCCCATGAAATGAGTGTGATCAGATGATGAGGACCTCCAGAACTATATGCAATTTTGCAAATGGGAGCAATCCATATATCGCCAAACACTTCCACCAGGATGCTCCTTTGTTGCAGGTATTTGTTCTGGTTCTGAATCTCTGTGTTTAATTTTTTATCTATAAAAATATTTAATGTTTATACAGTGTTAGGTAATATATCAAAAATATGTAAGTGTTATTATTTACCAGTTTTATCATTCACATTACTTTCTTTCCTAATGAAGAAGATGAAGTATTAAATATGTTAAAAGGAATAGGTAACATTCCAGAAAACATTAACTAACATAGCTAAAATCTTTATGTCCTTATTTTTCAAAACTCTATAGCTAATTTATATGTGCACACAATGAGTGTGAAATCAGGTATTTGCATATTGAATTGGCCAGCTAGCTGCATAACCTGCCACTTTCATGTGCAAAACCCTGATTTACATGCACAATAATATTACATGCACTCAAATGTGAGCATAAATAAGTCCCATGTGTGCAAACTTTTGCACATACACAAGTGCAATAACACACCTTTGAACATCAGGTCATTTGACTTGTAACTGGTTAAATATCATGGTAGGATTGGAAGGGAAGGTCATCTAGCCCATTTCTATAGAGTAGCACAGTCCTTTTATTCTGTTTGTACAGCACCTAGCGTAGGGGGTCCTGGTCCACGACTAGGGGTCTTAGGTGCTATAGTAATACAAATAATAATGACAATAATTGAAGGATGTAGGAAGGGAGTGTATTATAGCCAAATACATGTAATCAAGGTTGTTAGACCATTATGGAACAAATTTTCAGATGCAGGTGCAAGATGTGTGACTACAGAAATATTCATACACAGCCAGAGAGGCCACTGAAAACTGCATTTGTGCAAGCAAATTGGGTAACTGTGCACCTTCTCCTATAATAATTTACACAATTGCCTGATTGCACGGTTGGGCATGCAAACATGGGTATCTGACATGCCCATATTTTTGGAGGTGCTATGTTTGCAACTCTGCCTATCCTCCCTTTGAAATTATGGCCTTATAAGTATAAATGATTCATATTAACTGCTGCAGTAAATTTGTGGATATTGATTATCTTCATAGACAAGTTACAGCCAAAGACAGCGCTACAATTGTTCATTACATCAGCCTACATCACCTTTTGGTACTGATGACCAAGGGAAATTATAGATCCAAATCTTCAGCAAGATCAATATGCATAGCTTCAGTGAGTCAATAGATCCTCATTGATTTACACCTGCTGAGAATCAAGCTCATGTACAATGAATCCTCCCATAGTAAAGCCTATTTTTCATCCCCCTGCTTCCCTGTGGTGGGGATGTGGAGAAGGAGGGAGGGAAGTTTACTATAGCATGGGTAATAATTTATACATTCAAAAGCAATTAAACAATTTGGGACTTTCAGTCAATGTCACTAAAAGCAGAATTTTGCTGTATCTGATTTCGCTATAAATAGGTTTCGCAGTACATAATTAAGCAGAGAACTGATATTTAAACCATTTGATGCAGTGTCTGGTGTATTTATGTTGATATATTTTTAAAAATATGCCCTTAAAGAAATATCAGAGGACTGATAGTTGAACTTGAATCAGTACACATTTTGGATAAAAGTGTGATGAATAATCCAAGATTTTGATGTTTTGTTATTTATTAAAAGGCTTCATTTGGGAATACAGAAGAAATACATTCATTGTTGCATAAATTAAAGCACAATCAAGTGATGGTGTTTTTTAAAGAGATGATTTCCCTTTAGATCACATGTTTAATGTGTTATATCTATAAGGGGTTTTTGAGGAATCTGAACATGAGCCAGAGATTTCATAAAAATGTATTATGATGAGAGGTTATAAAGAGAAATAGATTAAGGAAGGTTCCAAAATAGCAAAACAGGGTGGTGTGGGGAGAACCAAAAAGGGATTTATGGGTATTAAGGAAAAATTGAATTACTTTTTTCACAATGTTCCTGACATTGCTTCAGACATCAAATTATCCATTTTAGAAATAAAATCATGTTTTGAAACACATTAATGAAGAACTGAACAAGGATCCACTTATTATCTATTATGTAAGGAAAACAATTTTAGAAACAACTTGGTAAATGCTTTTCATGTTCCTAAATGGTGCATTGCAGTGTCTAAACTCATCATGAATGCTAACAACCCCATGGTTGTTACTAGATATCAGTGAAATTCATGGTGCCTGAGGTTTTTTGGCCCTCTCAGATTGCATCAAATTCCTCAATATGGCCCTATAATGCAAAACCATACCTCCATCATCCTACTTCTCCACACATCATGCAATACCCATGGGCACAGATATGTTATAGATACGTAAATTGATGCTGCTGAGGTCAGATTTAAGGTTTTGCATTACATGGTGATTGTGAGGAATGTGGTGTGTGTATTGTGTTACTGTACATGTTGCAGGTGTACAGGACTTATTTGTAAAGGGGCAGAGCCTGTCAGTGAAAGTGATGAATGTGATGGGTTGGGGGTTCAGGTATATTAAAGGAATATACCTTACCTGAACATTTTCTTACTTTCCCCTTAAGAAGTAGTAACGGTTTTTAGCAAAGATTTTTCTGTGTGAAAATGTATATATGTTTTCCCCAGAAAGAGGTGATAAAAAACTCCACATCTGACATTACTCCATGCTCCCAAGAATGTAGAGTTGGGGTGTGTATAGTTCATAATGCTTTTAAATCTCCTTCTGAATTTCTCACATGGAAGTGGGAATATTTATAAGAAAATCAATTTTCTCTCTTTTCTCTTCCATTTCTTCTCTTTGGTTTCCCAAAAGTTGAATACATCAGATTTCTATCTAAAGGAACTATTGGAATTTCTCCTTTTGAGAAGGCAGCAGAAACAAATACTAAGTGAAATCTTCCGGGTAGGATACAAATGGGGTTTCAATTTTTTGACACCAGTTTCACAGCAGCCTTGGTCTTTTTCTGCTTGGTGCAAATCTTCTTGATGTAACCTTCTATTTAATATTCCAGCTATTATTTGGATTATGTCTCCTACATCCAGGGATGCATATCATCTCAGTTTTTTCCGATATTAATCAAAATCACCTGAAACTCTGTATATGTTTTAAAGTATTTTACTTCTTATGATTATCAGCAAGTGTCATCAATTTCTTCACCAATTTCTTCACGTTTGGTGTAAAATAGGGGCTAAATGATAATGTATCTTGCTATTAGGCCCATGTTTAGAATTTTTTAATGTTTAATTTATCACTTCTGTAGTTGGACTTAATTCTCCAACTGTAACTAGCCTTAGAGTTTTGGTCGACAAGAGGATGATTTGAAAAAAGACTGGATAAAAACCCTTCTAAAAAACACGGGAATTTAGCTAGTTATGCTCATACTTCTAAAATCTTCCTATGAAGTCAGCTACATGGTATGTCTCTCAGATCTTTCTTTATTTTAAAAAAGGAAATCCATAGAATGTATGGAATATCAAAGAGATCACAATGCTTAATGTGACAGATCAAAAGGAAGTGAATTATGGAGTGAAGTGGATTTGTACATAGAGTATTAAGAAATTCATTGAATCCATACAAGTAATAATAATTATGCAACTTCATATGTATAACAATACATCATGTTCATTCTTAGCAGGCAAAAGGGCAATATATGTTACTACTGAGATACTATATCTAATATAAGCAATTTTTAATTATGTATTTTAAAGCCATTTAAAATTAGCAGATTTAAAATTTTGAAAGTATTTGTGAAATTTCCCCTAATTTTCCCCTTTAATTTAAGCTACCAAATATTGAGGCTGCTGCACCTCTGAATATAGAAGTTGCTTTGCTCTTAATGCTTTAAACTATTGAACTTTGCCTTACTAGAGACCATGAGAGAATGTGCTTTAATTTCACAATACATTTCAATAAGAACATGGAGAGATAAAACATTATTAGTGGGATTTGTGGATTTGGCAGCAAGACTTCTATTAACATTAATGGGCATCATGAAGCTAAGTCTCAGTGTATTGATCTCAATATATTTATTCCTTGATGTTTACCCAGCAACATGACCTTTCTACTGCAAATTTTAATACAATATTTCAGGATCCCTTTAAACTGACTAAACTTTGAGGCCCTCCTGCTCTTTCTCATGAAAATGCATGTCAGAGAGAGGCTAACCAGTCAGCACAAGCATATGATTAACTAAATATAGCCTATTTTATTGAAAACATATCAATTTTGACACAATGAAACTGTCACACTATAGGTGTAGTACTTTACACTGTGCAGTTATTACACATTTTTAGTGAGATTTTGTACCAACCAACCACTAGCTATACAACACTAACTTTTTTCCAGCTTTGAAAATCTTACAAAACTAGAATTTAATCTCCATTTTGTACCAATGACCTTCTGGTTTCAATAAGAGAAATAACCACACTGACAACATGGCCAGGAAATCTGGTCATGTTCAGGACCTTTCCCCTGTTATCTCCTCAACAAATATATAGGAGTATCTAAAATTCTGAAAAAGGAAATATGGTTAGGTCATTGAGTTCAGTCAAAACTGACTGACTAACTCTGGTAGCTGGAGGACTTTTTGATCAGATATTTGGTTTGTGCTTACTACATGTGCTGCTGTAATGTTATACTCAGAATTAATCAAAAGCTGAAATGACCAAGCCAGTAGTTATTCCGACCTAAACTAGTTGATTTTCACATGCAGTGCTTCTCATGCTGCTCTTTAGAGTATATAAAATTTGCACTTTTTAGCAGGGGACATATATTTTTACAGATTGCAATATTCATTTTGTGGGCCTGAGAACTTTGGCCCAGTTTCTCAGCAAGTGTAAATTGAGGTAGCTCACTGATACTGACAAGTCCACCAACTTAAGTATGCCAAAGATCAGTCCCATTTGAGAGTAGGACAAACAAGTATTTGAAAGCCAAATCCTCCAGGTCCCGTAAGGGCCTTGGTGCAGTTCTGCTGCATAGGCTAGAGGTGTAGGGATTCTAAGTGGACCCATTGTGGACTACATTGTGGACCCATTTATCCTGGCATGAAAAGGGGGTTGGTGGAGGAGTGAGATGAGTACATAGAGCCACTGCTCAAAAACCTCCATATACCATAGGGAGGGGGAAGGTGCCCCTCTGTAGCCTATGGATGGAAGATTCTCCCATCCACCAACTACTATGGAACCGCTCTGTGGAAAGCCAGTTTATTTGAGCTTTCTGAAGGGAAGAGGATTTGCCTGTCTTTGAAGAGGAAATCACAGGATATGTGTTGCAGTTGGTTTGTTGGGAGGTTAACCTTTTCTGATCTGATGTTAGCTTTCTTCACTGGGAGTAAAGCTCCTATGAAACTCACTTTATTCAACTTCAAGTATTAAATTGCACTAGTATTTTCCCGTGCACCTTGGAGAAACAATTGAATTCAGTGTGTACTGCTTGCAACTGCACTTGATCTCCAGGGCTTGAAGTCCTGTGATGGGATCATCATTTTTAAGCCAATGTCTTTTTGGGTTATTGCAGTACAACCTACCAACTGTTGCCTTGATTCATAATTGCATTTTTCCACTTGTACGCCAGTGTAACTTCATTGAAAGTAGTGGAGTCACCCTGTTGTAAAAGTGGAGTAATATGGTGGAGGATCAGGCCCCATAATTATGCACTGAACATCTGGTCCAATCAACCTCATTCTACATCACAGACCTTATGAAGCACCAGTGCCTCCTGTCTGGAGAGAACTGTGCATCTCTTCAGAAACTCAGCATATCTGCCAGGACCACAGTATTTTCCTTTGATCACTATGTTGATTTCCAATTGAATAGTGAACTAAATTCAAAGTCTCAGTCCTTATCTTTAAGGCACTGTATGCCCTGGCCAACAATGCCATACTAAATGATCTCCAAACTCTGGAATGAGGACAACTTAATTTCTCAGGCAAATGGAACTACCCACTGGGTAAAGCTTATCTGTGCAGGAGACAGAGCTTTTCTGGGACCTTGTCCAAGATGGTGGAACAAATTCCTACAGTAATTCACTCAGACACCACGATGATGGGGGCATTATGTGAACCTGACTAGAACAGAATGGAATAGAAATAGTATGGAGCATGCTCAGCAGTTTGCAGGAGACTCCTTCAGTGTCTTTCAATTTCAGGTCCTACATATGTTTGAGGCAGTTAAGTAGTTAAAACCTAGTGATAAAACACATGAATGATAAAACACCACCTGCCCCAGTATCCTGTCACCAGTCTGTTGCAAGTGGACCCAATTGCAGGGTCCCACAAGCTACCAAGCCACCTGGGTCTGGGCAGAGTCTAGTCACTGTTTCTCTCTTTGGCAAGTCCTGCTTACATGTAGTGGTGGTCTGTCCTCCTTCCCAGAAAAGCGCTCCCACTTAAATATAGTGCATCTCCTTTTTACCTGCACCCAGGCTGAGAAGATGAAGTTCTACCAGCCATGCTGGTGCTCCTGTGTAGAAAATCCACTGTTCCATGGGATTGGGCTAACAGCTGGGATACAAGCAAAGCTGATGTTCCTAGATTGGTCTATGATGGCTTCTCAGTGAAAGTCCTTCAATGAGGCATCAAACACCTTTTCTGGGCAGGATAGCTATCTGGAATACATCATAATAGTCTTGTTTTGGGTTAGCGAACAGGGGACGGCAAACAGAAGGGTTTGGGGTGGGGGGAGAAGGAGATCCCCCTGCTGAATGAACAAGGTGTGAGTACTAACCTTGGGGTGAGTGAGGTTGCTTGGCTATTTGTGTTTTTCTTTCTCTTTCAGGTTATTTCAGTTACTGGGTCAGCTGGGATTGTGTGTCTGGGGACAGTTTGATCAGTCTCAATCATCCATGTGATCACCCTCCCCTTGTGTAATTAATGAGGGGGTAGGGCTGACCTAGGAGAGAAGGCCTTAAAAGCCAGAGGCTAAGTGACCAAGGGGAGCTAGCGAACAGGGGACTGCAAACAGAAGTTGAGAGGGGGAGAAGGAGTTCCCCCCTGCTGAATGAACAAGGTGCAAGTACTAACCTTGGGGTGAGTGAGTTTGCTTGGCTGTTTGTGTTTTTCTTTCTCTTTCAGGTTATTTCAGTTACTGGGTCAGTTGGGATTGTGTGTCTCGGGACTGTTTGAGCCATTGTTCCCTGGATCATTTTTGATCATCTTTGATCAGTCTCAATCAGCCTTGTGATCACTCTCCCACTCTGTGATTAATGAGGGGGTAGAGCTGACCTAGGATAAAAGGCCTTAAAATCCAGAGGCTAAGCGATTGAGGGGAGCTAGTGACCAAGGGACCGCAAACAGGGGAGTTTGAGAGAGGGAGACGTAATATAATTGCTATGGTTAGGAAGGACCACATTATCAGTGCCAACGCTGCTCCTGTCTCCTCCACCTGCGCCTGTATCCAGACAGACAACCTAACCATGGATGCCTCTACCCAGATCCTGGTGTGGATTTGCAGAGACTGTGGTCTGCATTTCCCACTCACAGAAAGCCAAGCTGGGGAAGACAATCCAGTGTGAAAGGTGCCTGCTGGTGGAATCTCTCAGGAAGCAGGTGGGAGAACTACAGGAGGAGGTGGCTAGGCTGAGGAGCATCCGTGCCCATGAGGAATTCCTTGAGAGTATTCATATGGAGACATCCAAGGCTGAGATAGCAATCCAACTACAGAGAATTGCTGTCACACCACCAGGGGAGGAGGATATGGCTTTGTCACAGGGAGGACACTGGCTGCTAGTTATCTCTAGCAGCAGGCAGTGCTCCACCCCTATTCCTAACCCACCCACCATGGTGATGGAAAACCAATATGCTGCCCTGGCAACGAGCAATGAGGAATAACCCCCAGAGGGGGAGGAGGAGAACCCATGTACCCCCAAGGCTGGGAGGATCACAACCACCACTCCCAGGAGGAAATGTAGGGTAGTGGTGATTAATGACTCTCTTCTGAGGGGGACAGAGGCACCTATCTGTTGCTCTGACATGGCATCCCTGGAGGTATGCTGCCTGCCAGGGGCCCGTATCTGAGATGTTATGGAGGGATTTTCAAGGATCATCCGGCCCTCTGACTACTATCCCATGCTACTCATCCAGGTGGGCACTAATGATACTGCAAGGTATGACCTTCAGCAGATCAGAAGTGACTACAGGGCTCTGGGGGTAAGAGTGAAGGAGTTGGGAGCACAGATGGTGGTCTCTTTGATCCTTCCGGTCCACAGTAGAGGCCCAGGAAGGGACAGATGCATCCTGGAGGTGAATGCCTGTATGTGAAGATGTTGTCACTAGGAGGGCTTCACCTTCCTTGACCACAGGAAGCTGTTCCAGAAAGAAGGACTGCTAAGCAGAGATGGGGTCCACTTATTGAGGAAGGGGAAGAACATATTTGGATACAGACTAGCTAACCTAGTGAGGAGGGCTTTAAACTAGGTTCAAAGGGGGCAGGTGACCAAAGCCCACAGGTAAGTCAAAAACATAAAGACCTGGGAGAAGGGTCAGAATTTGGGGGGGACCATGGGCTGTTATAGCAGGGATAAAGGAGAGACAAGACAGAACTGAGGGGGGAATCAAAAGAGAAGAGCAACAAAAATGACCAAAGATCTAGAAAACATGACCTATGAGGGAAGATTGAAAAAATTGGGTTGTTTAGTCTGGAGAAGAAAAGTCTGAGAGGAGACATGATAACAGTTTTCAAATACATAAAAGGTTGTTACAAGGAGGAGGGAGAAGAATTGTTCTTAACCTCTGAGGATAGGACAAGAAGCAATGGGCTTAAATTGCAGCAAGGGACATTAGGAAAAACTTCCTAACAGTCAGAGTGGTTAAGCACTGGAATAAATTGCCTAGGGATGTGGAATCTCCATCATTGGAGATTTTTAAGAGCAGGTTAGACAAACACCTGTCAGGAATGGTCTATATCAGTGTTTCCCAAACTTGGGAAGCCGCTTGTATAGGGAAAGCCCCTGGCGGGCCAGGCCGGTTTGTTTACCTGTCCCGTCCGCAGGTTCAGCCGATCACAGCTCCCACTGGCCGCGGTTCACTGCTCCAGGCCAATGGGAGCTGCTGGAAGCAGCAGCCAGTACGTCCCTCAGCCCACGCTGCTTTCAGCAGCTCCCATTGGCCTGGAGCAGCAAACCTCGGCCAGTGGGAGCCGCAATCGGCTGGACCTGCGGACGGGGCAGGTAAACAAACTGGCCCGGCCCGCCAGGGTCTTTCCCTACACAAGCGGCGTCCCAAGTTTGGGAAACACTGATCTAGATAATACTTAATCCTGCCCTTAGTGCTGGGGACTGGACTAGATGACCTCTCAAAGTTCCTTCCAGTCCTATGATTCTATTAAAGTTATACGTGTATTAATCACATAGCACAAAATGGAGGTCCTAATACACAGGGCCAGCTCTAGGTTTTTTGCAGTCCCAAGCAAAAAATGTGCTGCCCAAAGCTCAGATGGGGTTGGGGTTCGCAGGCGGCGCTGGAAGTGGAGGGAGTGATGTCACCTTCTCCCAGCGCCTGCAGGGGCTTTACGACCTCCCCCGCCCAGCCGCGCAGAGAAGCCCCGATGTAAGGGGTGGCACAAGGCAGCGCAGCAGCCAGTGCGCAGATGAGGTGGCGCAGCCCCGGCTCCCCGGCAGGACTCGCCCTCTCCTCCCCAGGTAGTGGCTGGGCCCTGGCAGCTCAGCATCCCGGGGCTGGGGCTTCCCCTTCCCGCTGTGGCTGGGGGCGCGGCGCCCTCGCAGCGTCGAAGTGGTGCAGCTCCGAGAGCGCAACTGCCCCGAAGAAAAAGGATGGCCGAAATGCCGCCCCTGGAAATGTGCCGCCCCAAGCACATGCTTACTTTGTTGGTACCTAGAGCCGGTCCTGCTAATACAAAATGGAGGTTACAATCCAAAACTGAGTTAATAATTTGGTTCAGACGTTACCCACTCTGTCACAGCTGCAAAATCCTTCATCCAAAAATACTTAGTCACTGCAGAACTGATAGTCATTAAGGGCTAAATTCAGTCTTAAGAAATCTGAGTGCAGCTCCCATTGGAGTCAATGAGAGATGCTTGTACTAAGCAGAAGGCAGAATGTAGTCTTAAGTACAATAGGTAAGTCATAATTAAAGCCTTCTGATAAGAGAGAGAAAATATTAAAAGGAAGCCTTTTCTAGCAAGTTCCTGTTTTTTTCATTTTTAAATATAAAGAGGGAAATTATATAAAATAGCAGCTTCCTTGTATGTGTCTTGCTGTTAATGAGCACAGTATGCATTTATCTTTTACTTAATTATATTCATCCTTCTTATAACACCTCCTTCTAACACTCAGAGTGGTGTTATAATGAGGATGAATGTACCAAATTAGATAAATAACTTTAAGTGAGAAGAAGCTAGAGTAAAAGAATAAAATCATCCTTAGTGGGAAAAGAAATGAAAAAATTCTCCACAAATCATTTAAAAAAAATTATTAAATTTTCAAGAAAAATACAAAAAAAAAAAAAAAAAAAATAAAAAAAAAAAAAAAAAA
>NW_020664447.1:49368583-49433247 GCF_002925995.2 Terrapene triunguis
AAAAAAAAATAAAAAAAAAAAAAAAAAAAAAAAAAAAAAAAAGTCACGAGAATGACATTTAAATCAATGCAACAGATGTGATTACTGACAGGACAATGAAATGCAAACATGCACCTTGGTAGCTCTATTGTTTTAGCTTCTGTCTTCTTTTTTCAAGCTGTGACACAGGAAAGGGCTTGTGCACGACCATAAGATCAGTGCATGCTAGTTACAAATGTAATCCGAAAAGGTTGGGTCAGATTCTCTGCTGGCCTCGACCTTGGCTCATACACAATGTCTTTGCTAAAAACAATGGGCCAAAATCTCCATTGACATAGCTCCTGTGGAATTTTCTGACTTTTTTTCTCCTGAATTGTTTTATATGATTTTAACTTCTATTTTTGAACAAATAGATGATTATTTATTATATGTATGATTGTAGCACCTAGGAGCCCCAGTCATGGAGCAGCACCCCATTGTGCTAAGCCCTGTACAAACATAGCACCAAAAGATGGTCACTGCTCCAAAGAACATACAATCTAAGTATAAAACAAGTGACAGTAAATGGATACAGACAGACAGGGGAGAACAAGGAAACAATGAGCCAATATAGTCTAACTACACAAGACAGACACGGGGTCGAGGAAGGGAAGTGTCACCGAGTGACCGGCCCCTTTAAGAGGGAACAGGGTACTGTGCATCTGTGACTGGTTATCTGAAACCCAATTAGGTTTAAAAGAGGGCACCTGGGCCCTATAGGGGAGGAGACCAGGTGAGCTGGAGACCTAGGGAGCTGTCTGAGAGAGATACAGAGAAGGACAGAAGAGAGCTGTGTGGCAGAGACAGGGTTGCTGCTGACAGCAGAAATTTCTACAGGGAATAGGGAGGAATTGGCTAGGAGACTAGCCAAAGGCCTAGCCTGCTGACTCTCCTGATGAGGAGAGCCAGTGCTGGCAGGTTGAAAAGGGATGAGTGATTGGATTGTATTTTGGGTTCAAGAATCATGAGACTGGTCACTCTCAGGTGGATAGCCTGGAAGGTGGGGTGGGGGTGGGGGGGGGGGGGGGGGGGGAGTCCTGGAACAAGGGCAGAAAGGATCTGGGAACCCAGTGTTAGTGGATTTACAGGTGGGTGACCTGGAAGTGATGTCCCTGGAGAGAGGAATGGAAAATTGCTGCATCTTGATATGTGGGAATTGGGAGAACAGTTTTACTTTGAGGATTCTATGGACTAGTGTATGTGTACAGTATGTGAAACAATTATGCCCAGGCTGGACTTTGAGTTGGACAGTCAGGGAGATGGTGCTCTCTTTATGGTTGGACTGAGGGGACACTGATGTAGGGGCATGTGTTGTGTCATAGCCTGCTGCTGGATGGTGTCCCAGGAGGGGCTGCCTTGCAGTACACACTGCAAGCAGAGTGAGTACACACAAGCAGAGTGAACAATATGATGGCAGCAAATTTCATATGAGTCCCATGATATTTTCCCTTGGGTGTGTTTTTAGTTAGGAGGGGATCAGCTAAATGGAAAGAGAAGGGGTCGGAGAAGCAAGTGTGGAGCCAAGCAGAGGGGAAGAGGGAGGGTTGGAGAAAACAGTCAATCAGCACAGAGCAGAGAAAGTCTGGCCCTTGGTACTTACTGACCGTTATGGCTAATCAAAATCCCACCAAATTTTCATTTCTGTTTTTTCAGGTTTTAATTGAAAATTGAATTTTTGAAAAAAATATAGTTGAAAATTCAAAATTTGGAACATCTTGACCAGCTCTTCTGACTGTCATATCATCTTGTGTATACAAAAAGTATGATGTTTATGCTTTCTAGTTTCATCTTGTTAACAGAATAGCCATTTGTTTGTATATGTCAAAGTGGAATTAATCTGGACTGTTCACTTAACACAGCTTGTCTCAGTCCTTATTCATCAATTAGGTGCAGCAGAGCCCAAGATGTCCTACATCATATAAAATATCTTTCGGAAATGTTTTCTTACAGACTCTACAATAGTCTGCTTGAATATTTTTTCACTCTTCTATTGCAGGAGGCAGGTCTGAGGTTCAACACTTGTGTAAAAGACAGCAGCTCACTACCCTCTCTGTTTTCAAAGGCAATCAAACTCTGATCCACAGAATTCCTGATCTTGAGGATACACAATGGGTAATATAATAAGATGAACATTTTTTAATAGATAAGTTAGTTCAGAAATACTTATAATATACATGATCAGACGTGGGGCTAGATTTTGCTCACTTATTCCAATGTAAAACTGGAGTATCTCCATTGAAATACAGTAGACCCTGACAGGTTTCAGAGTAGCAGCCATGTTAGTCTGTATCCGCAAAAAGAACAGGAGTACTTGTGGCACCTTAGAGACTAACAAATTTATTAGAGCATAAGCTTTCGTGGGCTACAACCCACTTCTTCGGATGCATATAAAGTGAAACATATATTGAGGAGATATATATACACACATACAGAGAGCATGAACAGGTGGGAGTTGTCTTACCAACTCTGAGAGGCCAATTAAGTAAGAGAAAAAAAACTTTTGAAGTGATAATCAAGATAGCCAAGTACAGACAGTTTGATAAGAAGCAAGTGTGAGAATACTTACAAGGGGAGATAGATTCAATGTTTGTAATGGCTCAGCCATTCCCAATCCCTATTTAACCCTGAGTTGATTGTGTCTAGTTTGCATATCAATTCCAGCTCAGCAGTCTCTCGTTGGAGTCTGTTTTTCAAATACTGTACAGTACTGTGTTAAACGTAAACTACTAAAAAAAGGGGGGCGGGGGAAAGCAGCATTTTTCTTCTGCGTAGTAAAGGTTCAAAGCTGTAGTAAGTCAATATTCAGTTGTAAACTTTTGAAAGAACAACCATGACGTTTTGTTCAAAGTTTCAAACATTTCAGAGTTACGAACAACCTCCATTCCTGAGTTGTTTGTAACTCTGAGGTTCTACTGTAAGTGGAATTCTTCCACATTTACACAAGTGTAAATGAGAGGAGAATCAGGCACTGTGTCTAAAGCCAAACTATACCAAATAATCAGAAAAATACACAGTATGTTAAATACACTCTGCATTCTAATTAATTGAACACCATGGGCAAGTGACCACAGGTCAAATTATGCCCTTGGAAATACTCCTACAACCACATGTAAATCAATGGAGTTGCATGGATGTTAGCAAGAGAAGTACTTAGCTCTAAAAGAAAAATAATTATTATTTTTCTCATTTTTTGTTTTAATCAAATTTTTAGTTACTTCACTAGCTCCGCATTGTGCTCTGCCTCTAGTGCTGTCCATTTGCTGAATCAGAAAGAAGACTGAGTCAGTTTAAACTCAGGCTATTTATCCCAAAAATCTTTCTTCGTCTGTTGGTCTCTGGAGAATCCAGTTTGAACTAGTGTATACCAGCCTACCCAGGTGGTGGTTGCTTCCTGGAGGTGTTACAACCTGAGTGAATTTGCCTAATCAGCCCTCCACTGTTCTTAGTTTCTGGAGGAGCTGCAGTCACCTTCCCTCACGGAGTTATATACAACTTATAGCTCACAATGATGCATAAGTATGATACAGTAAGATCACCCAAAGGTATTGCAGGAAATTGCCATATCCGTCACAGTATTTTCAAGGCAAAGCTTTTCAACTTATACACCAACAGTAACCTTAGGGACTGTCATCGGAGCTCTGTCTTTGGGTGGGAGAGGAAAGTTACTGGCAGTGGTCTTTCTATTTTAAGGGCAACAAAGATTAAAAAATATTCTAAAGCAGAATTACATTTTGTGATTATTCTTAGGCAAGGTGATTGAAAATGTGTTCTACCGCTCATTCAGATATTAACAAATAAATAAGATAGAGAGAGCTACAAGAAACTAACTTATTTAACTAGTAAACATGAGTTATTAAGTAAAGTTAGTGATTGAAGGACTACTTAAAGTTCCTCTTAGCTCACCACCCAGTCCTTTTACTAAGTTCTATTCTTATTGGAAGAGAAATGACTGAGTTATAGATCTGCAGCCTCCTCTGAGCAGATGAAAAATCTTGAAAGGCCACTAAGGTGTTTAGGGTAAAGGATCTTAAGCATCCCCTGAAGCTGTTGACTGAGTTAAACTGTTATATCAGAACTGCTGCACTGAATGGTTTTTGGAAGTTGGAGGCCTCAGTAATTAAATGGATGTGGCAATCACTTTCCCCCTTTCAAGCAGTCATCCAGTGTCACAGTACTGCAGAGAAAGCAGTTCATTTAAAACAACAACCAGCAATTCTTTCACCTTTGTGCTCCATCTTGTATGCGTGGGCTGTGCTTATGGCACTGTAGAATCTCTGCAAAAATAAAATGAGATCAACTTATTCCGGGCCAGGTTGTGACTGACCCCTGTGGGGTTGAGGGAGGGGCAAGAAGTCCATTACCCATTGCTTCCCTCATGAAGGAGCCAACCATGAAAGCAGTGACTCCTGCCAGCTGGCAGCCCTAGGGTGTTAGCCACCTTACTGGTGAAGAGAAGTGTGTGTGTGTGGGGGGGGGGGGCATGCCTCCACCTCCTCTGTACTGGCTATCAGAGCCCTTTGGGCATGTGGAAGAATCTCTCTGAAGGAGTATAGCACTGTGCACATTCCTCCTGTGTGCTGAGGAACTCCAGAAGGCAGTATGTTGTCTGGAGGCACAAAATTTCTTACTGCTCCCACTGGCATGGTGCTTCTCTACACTGAGCCAACACTTGGCTTTGACTAAAAGCCATGCCAGAGATCTTATATATTTTAAGGCCAGGAACTTGGCTGGAGCTATGCTAATTTACACCAGTTAAGGATCTGGCCAGTGAATCTAAAAATGTCAACAAGGCCAGATCACAATTTCAGTTCATTTTATAAATGAAAAGGCTTTTAAAATCCTTTAAAACCAGCTCCTGAGATGGTCATAAAATACATAACTCATGAACTACCCCAAGTAGGAGAAAAGCTAAATAAATAAAAAGTAGATCTCGTTTGTTTTCCATAAACACATATAGGCAGAAACTCGAAGGTGAAAGAACTGGGATTTCTAAAAATATGCTCCATATGTAGCACTGTGACACCTGATGAGAGCTTGATAGCAGGGGGGGAAAGTGTGACATCTATTTAATTGCAGTCTTCTAACTTCTGAAAACTGACTCAATTCAGTGGGTTACCATTTACCAACATTTTGCCATTCCAGTTCAACTTTACCATACAAATAGTCACTGTGTCCACTGAGACCTTGTGGAGGAACAGATTGTAAGCTCAGGTGGCTGGCATGTATTGTCACATACAGTGAGTATGCTTTTGAACTCTGACTGAATTTCTAGAACTTGGTCAAAAAAATGGATAAAATGTTTTCCCAAAAATGTTGAAGATATTTTCATTCCATGAGTTCCAAAAAGGAATTTTTTTTGTTCAACTTTTTTGCCTAAACTTTTATAAAAAAATTCCAGTTAAACACATTTTCAGTTTATTTTCATTTTTCTTTCCTATTTTATTTTCTTCCCCCATGCCCATAACTATTTTTTCTTTTTAAATTTTACCAAGGAAAAAAGTGGGGGGAAAAGAAAAGGAATAATGATAAAATAAAATCCGCCTCTCCTTTCAAAATAGCTAAATTTAACATTTTCTAGTGCTGTAAAAATCTTTTAGAAGAAACACATATTTATGAATATTTCTTATTTAAAAAATAGGTCATTTTTAATGCAAAATTTTTCATTTAAAAAATGTAAATCAGCCCAGCTGGTTTCATTTCATTGTGACTTATCTGATGTCAGTTATGGCTACTTCTGCTTTATCCTGGTGTAGTCGATATCAGAATCAGTGCCCATTGTCTCAAATAGTCTGCTACTATGCATCTGGGCTCAGTGGCTGTAGTGTGTGTTTTGAAATGGGGGGCAATGAGCTGTGATACTGCAACTGGACCCGTGCTGTAGAAAGCAGTTTATTAAGCCTGAAGGATTATTCTGCCTATTTCCCAGTTACCCTGTGCCTGCATGTGTGTTAGTGTGCTTAGGAGTTACCACAGTGTAAGGTGACTGTATTTTCATAGTCAAAAGCCAGAACACCTTTAGAGCAATATTTTATTATATGAGATAGCTGTAGAAAGCATGCTTTTCTTTTTTAATGCGTCCGGTGCTGCTCCTGACAGCTTCTAACTCAACAGCAACACAGACATTGGAATGGAGGATTTTTTTTCTATTAATATAGTGATATGAATGATTTGATCATGAAATACTGAACAAGTAATCATTAACACTCACTTGAGCAAAAGAATACCTTTATTAGTGTCAACACTCATGAAGTTCTTAGCACCCTGTAACATCATATAAAATACTGGGTCTGTCCAG
Organism: Terrapene triunguis; assembly: GCF_002925995.2. NCBI lineage: Eukaryota > Metazoa > Chordata > Testudines > Emydidae > Terrapene > Terrapene triunguis. Next base: position 49,374,897 of record NW_020664447.1, read on the forward strand.
TTAAACTGGGATGTATACTTCCTTTATCCCAGAGGGTCTGAAATGCCAGAAAGGGCTTAGGATCTTGGGCTATGTTGAAATACTAAAGGTTTATCGAAAAAGGAGGGTAATGCCAACACTTGCTTCACTTCTGATTTATGTCCCCTACTTTTTTTTTAATTTCTTCTCAGTTTTCAGTTCTGTTTTCTCTTTTCAAGGATCCCTGCTAGGTCTCTGCACTTATAAGTTTAAACAAAAGAGAGTTTGCCTGTTAAAGACATTTGATGTCATTTGAATGTCATGTCTGGTTCAGATAATGCAGTCATATCTGCCTGGCTATGGGGACCCACTCCTCACATGGTCACATTGTAATGTGTATGTGTCATGTGACAGTAGCATGTGGTGTAGACTGCAAACTGCTTTATGATGAGAGAAAGCTCTGCAGCATTGGAGCCCTGCAGGAGATCAAGAAATATCCCTCTGGAAGTCTTCCTGTCCGGAGCTTGTTGCAAGTTGCTCCCCTTCTGTTTAACAGGAAACATCTATCCTCTATTCCCCTCTTACTACAGACACATACTCCGCTTCCAAATAAAAGACTTAGGGCATGTCTATACTACCGGCCAGATCGACGGGCAGCGATCGATCCAGCGGGGGTCAATTTATTTTGTCTAGTATAAATGCGATACATCGACTGCTGATCGCTCTAGCGTCGACTCTGGTACTCCACCTTAACGAGAAGTGCAAGGGGAATTGATGGGAGAGTGTCTCCCGTCGACACACTGCAGTGAAGACACCATGGTAAGTAGAGCTAAGTACGTCAACTTCAGCTACGTTATTCATGTGGCTGAAGTTGCATACCTTAGATTGATCTCCCCCCTGTAGTGTAGACCAGCCCTTATTTCTCCCCCTAACTATGGTCTTGAACACCCCTTTCCTCTCCAGCTTGAATGGCATAGGAGTTTATAGAAAACACTCTATGTGGAAAAGTGTGGAGAAGTGCTACATCGGCACAGATGCGGCGTGTCTGGTGAAGATTCTCTATGCCGATGGGAGAGCACTCTCCCATTGGCATAATTACTCCACCTCTGTGAGAGGCAGAAGCTGTCAGTGGGAGAGCATCTCTAGCTGATGTAGTGCCAGTGTAGACTTAGGTTGCTGTAACTTGTGTCACTTGGGGAGGATCGCTTTTTCACACCCCTAAGCAATGTAAGTTAGATCGACTTAAGCGGTAGGGTAGAGCTGCCCTGATTCTCAGGCCTTGTAGCCATGGTCCTTAATGAAACAGTTTTGCTGGAGGCCCCTATGTTTACTGGAACTGGCTGTGGTGCTAGCCAAGGTTGAGTGGTCCATTCATTTGAGCTTTTGCTAATTGTATGATAAGATTTCAACCAGCTATCAATGCACAGCGAATGGATTGCTCAGTGAAAACACTGTTTGAGCACTCTGACTACATTATTCTATGAATTTTGCTGTTTTTCATCAAATAACTTGACAATTTTTTTTCATTATTTGACCTATTGTGTGGTCAGTAGATAACTGTTCATCAAATAAATTATTTGCTGAATGACAGCCATCTCTTCTTTTGGGTTTCATGGAAGAAATAACTTTTGAGGATGGGTTTCTGTATTAGGATATAAATGATGAATTTGGATATTTACAATGTAACACTTTAATTATTTAAATGTATTCTAATTAGCTGTCCAATTCACACACAGGGATAGAAACACAAAAATGGAAAGGCATTGTTTTAAAATTTATGTGAAACACATTTTACATTAAGAGTAGCAAATATTCATATTTAATAATTCTGCAGACACTTACACCTGGGTGGATATTGACTTAGTTTGGATTGTATGGATGTATCTTATGACAGATTTTGGTCCCATGGCTTTATCTGCTGTTACATAAAATTGCCAGATCGTTCTGATAGTAAAATCCACTAGGGGAACGATGCATATATCTATATGAATGTATATGATTAAAGTACTGCAAGATAGGATGTAATTATTAAATACACACTGTGGTCTGGCAAAAACAGGTACCAGATGTTATGCACAGCAAAATATGTTTGCTATATACCTGTGGGTCTTGAAGTAAAGTATTACCTTTCTAACAGCTGGTATATTTCAGAACATCTGAAAGTTGCACACAATGGACAGATACTATCTGATTACTGGATGCTACACTAAGTAAATTTCAGCTGAAATGTTACAGTGGGAATGATAAGTCACATGAAAAAATGAAGAGCATCTATAATGTACAAGAGATGCTAATTACATCAAACTATTTTATGACTAATTTGTAGATTGCTAGCCATGCAAAACAAGCTTGCTTAAAATAGTTACAAATGTCATAAATAATTTATTCTCTAGTTTTTGTTGCTAGACAAAAAAATACACTGAGATTCAACTAAAATGTTTTGACACTTGTTGGCTTGTATAAAATAATAAATACTTCTGTACTGTTTCCTTAGGGAGCTGTCATTAAAAAACCTTTCTCTCTCTCTTTTTAAATAGACTGATAGATAATTTGGTTAAATTGACATGTACAACATTAAGATCCCCAATCCTGCAGAAATATAAAGTTGTGTGTAACTCTATGCACATGAATAGTCCCATTTGTAAATGAGCCTACTTGTGTGCATAAAGATGTGGACATACTTAGATGTTTAAAGAATCAGGCATAAGTGGCCATTCTGCAAAATGCTGAGTATCTTGCGCAAGATGTTTAGAACCCCCAAATCCCATTACTGACAGGGATTCTCTTCAGTAGTAATTGGGGAAACTCAGCTTTTTGCTGGTTTGAATCCTTGATAATTTACAAATCTATTCCAATTTTTGTAGATGGTTTAATAGCTGGAAATGCTGTTAGTTAAGATTACCCATGTATTTCCATTATAACTCCTTATTTGCCGTCACACATAATTTACCCAAATTTTTACCTCTTGGGCTGAAGCTTTTCAGATCAAACATCTGCCTGAAGATGATTTTTTTTTATTTGGGGTTTGACAGAGTAGGGTGAGGCAATTTTCAGAATGAGGAGAGTGGGGGGAAAATACACTTTCCCTATTATATATCTGTATCTATATAGATATAGATAGTGACCTTTGCTTGACCAGCTGTACGGTGGAGACAGCTTAAGGAAATAAAGCGTTATTTGGCAGGGAGGGAGGGGCTTTATTGCTGAGAAGTTTCTTTTACTGTTCTGATGAAAATTAGGCTGAGTTATTAGGCTTTGAAAATCACGCTGTGCACATGTGATAAGGACCTGACAGCAAAACACTTGAACATGTGCTCAAAGTTAAGCTAATACGTAAATGTCTTCTGAATAGGAATGATTTTCTGAACTAGGGACATGGCTAAATGCTTTACTGTATCGGCGCCTAAGGACTTGATTTGATCAGGCAAACACTTAAGTACATGCATATCTTTTCTCATGTGAATAGAGTAATTGAGTTCAATTGGAGCAGGGAACTGGAGCTAGTCGACAGTTTTCATTTGAATATTTTATTTGGAAGAAAATTTTTATGTTGTCCAAACGGACAAAGGAAATGTTAGTTTGCAAAGAAAATAAATTATTCAGTTTTTCTGTCAGAAAATCAAAAACCTGAAAACTGATTTTTTTTTTAACTTTCAACAACAGAAAAGAAGAACATTTGGGGGGAAAAATATTTTTCAGCAACCAACACTTTTGCCTGACCAGCCAATTGTTTTCAGTTACTGAAACCCATAATAATATGACGAACCCTTCCAAATCTCTATAGAAAAATTTCAAAATTAACAATTTTCTTTTTCTTCACAAGTTGCTCCCTTTTCAGCATCAGGCTCTAAATTTTTGACAATAGCAGTATTTTTAAGAACTATCTTCCAGTACTTGTCAGGAAGGTAGAACACCTTTAACTAAACTGCTCCTCTCAATTGCACACTAAAGTATCAATTCATAAAACCACTTAAGCACATGCTTAAATGCTGTACTGTCTAAAGCTGCTTTTCTGATTTAGACCCAGGAGGCAGTGCTCTGCTCATTCACTGTAATCTTCTATGATGGCCACTGACTGAAGCAAAAACATGAGGCTAATCTGGATGATGGGCTGCCTATGAAAAGCGGTATTTTTTTTAATATCAGGTGAAAGTTGGTAGCAGGAATTTATTACCTGCATACCTTTAGTCTTTATATACCCTCTGAAATTCAATCTGTAGGATTCTGTTGCTGCTGCTACATTTTTGTAGTTGAAATCTAGACAGTTTACTTTGGAGTACTGTACTGCTGAACTCAGCTATTGAAATTCTAGTCTTGTTTCATTTTAATGTAAAACCAGTGGGACTGACATGAACATTTTCTGTCCTTCATCGCAGCCAGGGAGAATAGCCATTGTCGGGTGCAGTACACTGTCAGCCTGGAAAGCTGTTGTTCTGCTGAAAAAAGTTGGTGATGCAACCCAGTGATGCCTTGGAGGCACGTGGGCTAACAGGCAAAAATGCTGGCTAGTTGAATCAGTGTGTGCTAGCTCCTTTCTGAGGCTTTTAAAGAAGTCCAAATTTAAAGCATCACTTAGTTGTTATCAAGCAAGTCTACATAAGTAATTAATAAAAAATGAGGAGTCAGGAACAGGGCAGAGCTAGGTCACTAGAATGAAATTCGTATTCTTTCTGAATATGCAGCAGCCGTATGCCAATATATACACGCTATTGCTTATTGTTGTCGGACTTACATCACATGCACTTGTATAAAAAAATGAAAATAACCCAACAACTTCATTTCCTTATGCTAAAGTAAATAAAGATTGTTCTCTGCCATGCACACATCTATTATATAGGTATACACCCGTGTGCATATGTACATATGTGCCATTCATAGAATAATACCACAAAAATAGTAGGAGGGTATGATTAACCACATATTAGATTGTGATAGCACATTTAATAAAGTAGGGTTCATAAAGATAACAAACTAATAATACTAAAAGCACTTTGCAGTTCTATAGCACCATCTCTGAGCAGGGGATTGGACTAGATGACCTCCTGAGGTCTCTTCCAACCCTAATATTCTATGATTCTATGATCTGTGAGAGAATCTTGAAGTGCTTTACAAGTAATAAAATTTAAGGTCAGAAGGGACCACCAGATCATATAGTCTTCCCTCCTGTATATCACAAGCTATTAAATACCACCCAGCCTCCCCCACACCAAGCCCCTCAATCAGAATTAGACTAAAGTATTGCAGCCCTGAGTAGATTAAATTGTTGTGTCACAGGCAGGGAAGAGGAGGGACTGAGGTGCCCCCAGGCCCCTGCAATGACAGGGAATTGCTTTGATAAGATATACCAGATGATCCTAGCAAGTGACCAGTGCCCCATGCTGTAGAGAAAAGCAAAATCCCCTCAAGGTCCCTTAACATTAGTGAACAAAGTGTCCTGCCACCTCATAGTGTGGTTATATTACTAGTGTCATTTAGAAACATTTCAAAGGTTCCAAGAACCAAAACAGTGCCCTGCTTACTTATTCTGGGGAAGCAATGTGGTCTAGTGGATAGAGCACTAGAGTGGAACACAGGAGATCTGGGTTCTAGTTTGAACTCTGCTGCTACCCTGTTGGGTGACCTGGGGCAAGTCAGTGCCCTTCTCTGTGCCTCAGTTTCCACAGCTGTAAAATAGGGATAATGATATTGCCTGCCAGCGTTGGCTTATACTCATGAGGGGATATGAAATCTCTACCTCTGCACTTGGGCTGACCTCCCTGGTCAAAGGGATATGGCTACACTGAAGCTGGGTGCATGACTCCCAGGGTACATGTACACATGAAGCTGGGGATGTGATTCCCAGCAGGAGGCGATATGCTTGCACTAGTTCTCATTGAGCTAGCACTCTAAAAATACAATGTACCCATTGCAGTGCAAGTTGTGAGATGGGCTAGCTGCCCCCATAATATGCCCATCCAAGCCCTTAGGCACATAGCTAACCCATCCTGCCGCTCACACTGCTGTGGCTACACTCTGGTGGTAGCATGCTAGCTCAATCAGCACTAGTCAGGGCCGGCTCCAGGGTTTTTGCCGCCCCAAGCGGTGCAAAAAAAAAAAAAAAGCCGCGATCGCGATCTGCGGTGGCAATTCGGCAGGAGGTCCTTCACTCCGAGCGGGAGTGAGGGACCGTCCGCCGAATTGCCGCCGAATAGCTGGACGTGCCGCCCCTCTCCGGAGTGGCCGCCCCAAGCACCTGCTTGGCAAGCTGGTGCCTGGAGCCGGCCCTGGCACTAGTGCAAGTATGTCTCCTTGTGCTGGGCATCACACCCCAAGCTCCAAGTTAGATATACCTCCAGCCTCGGTAGACAGACACATGCTAGCTAACTTGCTAAAAATAGCAGTGTGGACATTGCGGCATTGACTGGCTGCCAAGTAAAAGACCACTTGACCCCATAGGTCTGAGCTTGGATGAGTAATCCATGCGACTGCCCATGCCACAATGCCCACAATGCTATTTTTAGTGTGTTAACGGAAGCAGTGCTAGCGTGTGTCTGATTACCTGGGCTGGGAGGAAAGTGCAGACATATCCTAGGATGTAGTACTTCACTGCTTAGCAAACACACTTAAGGAGGAAAGGGTATGGCAGGCCCAAATTGGAATGTTCGAGCCTCCCACATCTTCCGTGGCTGGAAAAAGAAACCCTATATTGCGATTTCAGACTTTTCTACTGAAAATAAATAATCCAGTGGTTCTGTGGATTGCTAATATTTTCTGACACAAGAGCACATTTACTGGGAAACAAGGTCCTATCTCATCCATTATATAAAGCACCTAAAAAATATTCTGAAATACGAGTGCACTAGTGTAGGTCATAGAAATGCTGGTTCTTTGTAATTAATATAGCAAGAATAATTGCAGAATTAGGGTTTCAGTGGTTTTAGTAGGAAATGACATAATTTCAGCATGTTCTAAGCTTCTCTAACATGGTCATCTTTTTAATTAGTGAATAGTTGTGTTAGATTTTCAGAGAATGCAGGGTTCATTTGCAAGTGGTACCATTGTGTTTATGGCCAAAACCAAATAATAACACTGATAATAAGTAATAAAAAAGCATAAGGTAGAAGTAAAACAGCTCCACACAAGTTTCTTCAAAAGGCTTTTATTTAACAGAAAAAGCGCTAAACTATAAAGAAAGATTAAGATAAATTTAGCATGCACATGTCATTTAATAATGTCATTTGAACTTAATATAAGACAAGAGCAGATTTTTCTTGATTTACCATCTTTCCTTGTATGATAGTGAAATCTTATGTTAAAAAAAGACCCCCATCCCCTTATTTGGGGCATTTTCTGAAAATGGGAGAGGAAACTCCATAAGTTAAAACTTGTAGAGTTTCCTTTGAATTCTTTGGGTAGGGGAGAACAGGTTCAGTGTCTTTCCCTCCACTCACTTGTAGAAAAAGCCACTGATCCTCCCAGATCTGTGTAGATTTGGGGGGAATCTGTTCTGCTGCCCAACTCCCATCATCACAGAGGGCACAGCTCCTGCAGGAGATATACTTGCAGGGATTCTGCTATCTGTGGCTGCCTCTGGAACCACACTCAGGCCATGTCTACACTACAAAGCCTATATTGGAATAGCCCCCAGTACAAAAGGGGTTCTGCCGTCATAGCTGCATCGCCTCCCTGAATGAGGTTAACAAAGCTGAGAGAAGCAAGCTTCTAATGGCATAGTTGTGTCTACACTGAGGGTTTTGTTGGTATAGCTGTCAGCTAGCGGATGTGATTTGCCGTCATAATTTTATAGTGTAAACTAAGTCTCAGAGGGTATGTCTACCCAGCAACTAGACACCTGTGGCTAGCCCATGCCAGCTGACTTGGGCTTGTGGGACTCAGGCTGCAGGGCTGTTTCACTGCTGGGCACTTGTGGACCCTGTGATATGGAAGCCCGGAAATCTACAAAACAATGAAACAGCCCCGTAGCCTGAGCCCCGCAAGCCTGAGTCAGCTGGCACAGGCCAGCTGTGGGTTTTTCTTTGCCGTGTAGAAATACCCAGAGAAGGTGCCACAGCACAGAGTTAATTCTGCTTCAAGCTGTAATATTTTTGCTACTTCCCCCATGCAGGAGGGAAGGTGGGGAAGAAGAATCTGGAGGAACTCAAGTGGCTTCTCTGCACCATCTCCTTGCATCCCATCCCTGCCCCCGTCAAACTTTCCAATGTCAAATCATAAAAACAGGAGCAGTTTATAAGCATATGAGACTAGTTGAAATCAATGGGAGTCTTTCCATTGGCTGCAATGGCTTTGGAACAAAGAATACAGTGACAAAGAATACACTGTTAAGGAAAGTGCACTATCTAATCACTAGTGCTACTCAGTGGGATGGTAAGAAATTAGAAAAAGTCCGAAGCCATGAAGTTCAGATTCAGACTGAAACATCACCAAGGTCAGAGGTTATGTGTTCTGGATCCAGGACTTCATCTTTAGTGGCAAGCAGGCTGGACCACTGGCTTGGAGCCATAGCTAAAAAGAACAAAAGAAAGAAAATGGGAACTCCTGAACATGAACATTTCCAGATCATCTTAACAGTCAAAACAGATTTTACACCTGAGGGGCCAAAAATTTACTTTAAAATAAAATGTTTATGAATTGCAACAAGCATCTGACTGTAGATAGCGCAAATTCCCCAACCACCCCTTTTTGTAAATTAAGAAAAAGGAGGAAGTGTGTAAAAATACACTGTGCTTTAATGTAAACAAATAAAGAAAACCTATCAAAATGAGAAACTAGATGGAATACAGTGGAATTTAATCAGAAAGCAAAGGGACAAGAAATATATAAAATCCAACCTCAGCATAGCAGGTGGCCCAGGGAAACAAGAGGGCGGCATAAGCTTCTTAACATCCCCAGATTATACAATAACACAATTTTTTTTTTAAATCGCTGATTCAGAAAATCAAGGGTATGTTGTCTCTTTCTATTTAAAATCATCATATGCTATATTCAACAATTTAAACAATGTTTTTTTTTTAAATCTGTTTTCAAGCCACTATGACTGAAGCAGCTATGTATAATTCAAATAATGAGCCAGATCCTGTTCCTATTGCAGTCAATGGTATTTTTGTTTGCATTATTGTCTTCAAAAGAGTAAGATCTCTCTCGCGCGCTCTGTCTCTTTCTCTCTCGGTAGCTATATATACGTCACCTGAGATGACATGATTTAAGCAGTGTCTGAGCCAAAATGAAATAATGGAATGTGCATTTAGATTGCAATTTTAGAGAAAAAAACATAAATTGATAGTTACAACACTACTAAATCTAACAATATTTGTACTTACATTGTTCCAGTTTCTGATTGTTCTGAAGTATGGAATGTAAACATAAATGCATCTAAAGAATTATTTAGGCATTTTCTTTTGCCAAGACATTGCTTTGAATGACAGACTGTATGTGGAGCCCATTAATATTACATGACAAATTTTAAACGGTAAAACTCATACAGAAGAGTTAATTTGCAGCTAGCAGTGAATGAGCTCCTTTCCTATGGGAGTGGTGACACCTGTGCTGTGTTCAGTCCAAAGAGAATATAGGAGTACTTCTAATGAGAACCAGTCTACAGAAATTGAGTAATGTATCTGAGAATGCGAGTCAAGTATTGGCATGAAGAGTGTTTATTTCTGCAAGAATTTGATCATGTACAACAGAAATATCCATGGATCTATATTCAGATATCTGTTATATAAAAATATAGTGAACTATTAACCAGATATTCAAGTCCTGGTTAGCAAATTCAACAAACTTGCTAACACTAACTTGGAATCTCACTGCTGTTTATACACATTAGGCTCTTGAGGATGAGTTAGTCTAAAACAAAAAGGTGCAGTTTGCTTTTGGCTTGCCGGGCTCTATCCAGTGCACACTACACAATTTATACAGGCTTCCTGGGCCCCCAAACAAGCCTGAGAAGGCCATGTAAGGCTAGTCAGAAAACAGGTCATCCCACTGCTCAAGGGCAAACCTCCTACACATCTGTCCACTCTCAGAAGTCGCAGAACAGCTCAGGAGGTGAACACGCACAAATGATCTCTCTTAAAACCGGAACTCTGTTCCAAGACCTGCTGCTATGTGAATACAGATATTACTATGATAACTGTTGTGTGTAGCTCCAACCATAATGGGCCTCTGGTGGGTAATAAAGGTGAAAGAAAGAGAGCTGGGACCTAGACCTGGTTAAAAAAAAAACCTCTCAAAGCTTTATTTGTGGAGAGAGATGGGATAATACTTTACAATTACTAATTTATTTGATTAATTTTGCTTCTTTTTTCTCTTCATGAGCAGAACATGAATTTCTTGGATTTATTTGTGTTTCAGAATATTCACCAAATAATTCGTCTGGATAGTTTTTGGTCTTTAGATTCTTCATGCACAGTTCTATTCCCTGATGAGATGAGTGAAATAATGATTATTGGTACAAACAATTTTGGTTAAAATTTTAAATGTGCATTGCACAGATATCTTCCAATACTCACGGCATACATTCCTGAGAATAAATGCGCTTACTAGGTTATTTGTAGAAAGTGAAAACAAAAGGGATGTAAACACAGTCAAAGAAAAAAATGTATAAAAATTCAAAACAATATTCATGGACATATTTCTGTAGTTTTGCCCATACTTGTGGTCATAGGGGTATCTCCCACTTCGGAATACTAGGTGAGAATTATTGTCATCAATGGGCAGTTTGTCCATGGTTTTGGATCACAGATATCTTGTGCTATTATGATCAGTGCATTTCACTTCATTGCTGCAGCAAACATCAATAAAATGGGATATTGTGGTTGTTCTTGTACCACAGAGCTCTGTATTATTCAGACCTTTTTTATACAAGGTAAATTAATGAGCAGGTGGTTGAGAGGTTAGGTTTGTAAAGACATGCTACATCTGTTGCTTTTGGACTGAAAAATGTAGAGATGTAGAGGCACAATTTTGAAGCTAATGGAGTTGACATATTTAAGCCAGAGCTGAATTTAGTACTTGGTCCAGATCCTTAGCTGGTGCAAATTCACAGAGCTCCATTGACTTGACTATTTGATTTTAAATTATGTACAACAAAACGATGTTAAAAGAACATTAATGTTGCAAAGTCAAGCACTTAAAATGCCAGAATTAAAGTTGCCCATGCAGCCTTAATTTGACCAGGTATGTATGCATTATGATACAGTCTTTAATTACATGATCACATACTATTTTTTTCCACAAAGCCCCTCCCTCATTCAGTGCATAAGATGGACGATGCTCAGTGAATAGGGAGCTATTCAATATTTATTTTTGTTCTCATAATTCAGTGTGTGATCCCAGGCCTTATTTAATTCACACCATCCAAACCATGCAACAAACACAAAATTATGAATTACTCATGGACTCTTCCCGTAGAATCTAAATGCCTCACAAACATCAGTGAATTTATCTTCACAATAGACTCTGAGGTGAGATGGTATTATTAGTCCTGGTTTACAGATGGGGAACTGAGGTAGAGAGAGATTAAAGTAAACATTGTCAAGTGTCCACTAATTTTGGGTGCCTATCTTGAGATGCATTAAGGCCTTATTTTTCAGAGTAGTTAGCAATTTATATGTTCAAAGCACAGCTCCAACCAATTTCAATTGCAGTTGTGAATGCTCAGCACTTCTGCCAATAAGGCCGCAGTTGTCTCAAGTTGGGCACACAGAAAATGAGGGACATGCAGTGGCTACTTTTGGTAAAATTGGCTTAAGCTTAACCAGCTTAAGCAGTAATTCCATCATGTGGAAGTGAACCCCACATAGGTCATCTACGGGTTTGGAATTATTGAAACCATAGCATAGTCCACTTGAGCTAATAGAATAACTGGTTACTGGTAGTAGGCTATTATCCTCTGTATGGGTTAGCCACTAGAGGGAGTTGAAACTAACACAATTTGCTGGAGGGGTTCACAGATATTTGCTAGACAGCAGAGGAATGTTGGAACTCAGGAATCCTAGGTTTTGCTCCAGGTTCTGGTGGGGAATATTATCTAATAGTTAAAGACCCTTCTGCCATGGTCCAGGCCAGCCCACCCCTTTCTGCTCTGTCCTCTAGCATGTCTTTCTGTCTTTCTTGCCCATACGTCTATACTCTTCTTCCCTGAAGGAGAAGGTAAGTGGCCTTATTGATTAATTAGGGAACAATGCACCATGCATCAAGGATAGGATGGAAGAAAGTATGAAGGTGTTCTAAGAGAAACAAATAATAGATGTCTGAGCCCGGCACCATTGGCAGAAGGATGGAATAAGAGACGAAAGTATAAAAAAGAGTTGTGAAAGGCCTTGAAGGTGAGGAGAAGAATTTGATACAGTAGAAATTGGGGAATCACTGGAGAATTCATAAAGGATGTAATGTTGCCAGAGCAACATTTGGAAAATTATCTTAGCAGCTGGGTATTGGGTGCTGCCACTGATATGATTTTGCCTGTTTTGAAGTAGCCAGTTTTTAATGTTCCATTGAGTTTATAGGAAGCCACATGGACTGAAAGAATTTCTTGCTGTTCTGGTTCTAACAATCCCTTTGCTTCTCCTAGAGATGAAAATGATCTATCTACTAACAAGACTCAAAGCTGTCATAACCTTCATCAGCTGAAAGAAGTAGGTAGCAGGTACTTTAGAATACTTTCATCTCTCTGTGTATTATATACAAACATATACATTGATATAGAGAGTATGTATCTAGAACTACTTTTTGCTAAAACAAGAATTAGAGACCATGAGACCAAAGCTGATTTGATGAGAAGTGACAAAATTCCAAACATTTTTTTTATCATCAGCTATCTTGAGAAGAATGTATTATGGCAGGAGAGCTGAAATAAGACATTTTCCTCATTATTTCATCACCCTGTGAACCCCCTTTTCAATCACATGCAGCAACAGTGCTAAGGGGAGGGATCTTTTGCATGCTGATAGTGACACTTACAAATTTTATTTGTTAGTATGAGGTGCAGCTGTTCCCAAAGTCAATGAGATTAGCTCATTTATGTGCCATCTTCCCTTGTGCTGTTGCACCAGCTAGTACAACACATGGCTAGGACAACATGGAGAAATCCATGTCTTGCTGTAATACAGTAAATACATTTTTTCTTAGCAGTGGATAAAGGGAAAGTCTCTACTGTCACATCTGCTCAAGCTTATTTATAAAAAGTGATGTAACTGAGGTCTGCTGCGGTCTGAACTATTTAATACTGCTCATCAAGATTCTTGTATTCTCTCCAAAGTACCTAACTTCAGATCTGGATGTCTATTTTAGTGTTAGATGATGGATCTCCAAAAGGCGACATGGTTTTAGCCAGTCTTAGCAGGAATGGTTGTGTGAGTGTTGAGGAAATAGGAATCAACCTGAACTTTTGTTCCAAATGCTAATCAAACTTTTTTTGAGATTCTAAAGAGTTTAAATACATTTTCTCCTCCATTATTTTGTGCACATATGTACTTCCATGTCTGTCAGAAGCGGAAAAGCTGGAATACTGTAAGTAAAGGAGATCTGCATTTAATTCCTGGCTCTGCCACAGGACTTCCTATGTGAACCTGGGCATGTCAACTAATGCAATTCAATAGAACTTTATTGTCATGACAATGTAGTCAAGTGCTGCCAAAGAGTAACAGTGACACTCATTGGCTACCTGTCAGATATTCACCCAGGATAAGACTATATACTGCATCTGAGGTTTTAGCCGCTGTGTACATTTGTCATTACCGTCCACCCCAGACCAGTGGAACACTGCTACATAATCTCTGTGCCTCATTTTCACATCTATTTACTTCTTGTCTCCCACATTTTGTTTGTCTTATATATCTAGATCATAAGTTTGCTGAAAGCATATTTGATAATGGAACACTCTCAATGCAAATGCTGTATCTGAGAACCTTATGTGGATTATGGCTGATATCTGCAGGATTGTATAGCCTCTCGCACCCTCCGTCTCCCAGCGTTTCATGTTACTACAAAGAAACTACAAGGTCACAGACTCACACTCTGAAATAGAGAAAGATAATAACCACTTACTAATTTAACTCTAAAAAATAGTTTAAAAATGATGAGGCTTTTAACATTTCAGAATGTAGAGATGAGCCAAATGGTTATACCTTTTTTCCTGTAGTTTGTTGCGAGCTCTATATGTGAGAGAACAAAACATACAAGAATTTGGCATTTTTAAAAAACAGACAAATTTAGTCTCAAAAACTTTTCCCAATGAACTATTTTGCATTGCCCTATATTCAACAGCTTCAAATATGCTCCAGATTTTTTATCTCCTTTTTTCTCACCCCTACCACCAACATCTTTGTCCAACCCTAGCAATCTCCCACCTAGACTATTGCTACCTCCTACTCTCTGCCCTACCTGACAGGTAGATAGGCCTTGTACTTCTTCAGTCTACCCAAAATGTTGCTGCTAAACTAATTTTCCTCTGTTGCTGCTCTGACTGTATCACTCTGCTATTCAGGCATCACTGATTTTGCAACTCTTCCTTCTTCCAATTCACACCCCTTGTCCTCATCTTCAAGGTTTTGTACAACTCTGCTCATGGCTTCACTCATCTTTCATCTCCTACCATTTCAGCCCCAACCACCAACTCCATTTCCCTTCATGTTCTCTTTGTATTATTTTTCCACAAGTACCGGCACACTTTCTCTCACACTGTCCCCTATGCCTGTATTGACTTTCCTGCTGCAGTACACTAAGCAATCTGCCTCACTTCCTTCAAGTCCCTTTTCAAATCCTATTCTTTTGACCAAATTTCAGTTTTGATCTGGACTCCTGACAACTTTAGAGAGGGAGAAGAAGAGAGAGAGTGGGACAGAGGGAAACAGGGCATACACCACAAAAACAAGAAAACTCTTGACATTGTTTTATGTGAACCCCCTCCCTGATTGAATGGCAGCGGGCTGTATTATAGGGAGTTTGGAATTTATCTGTGACGTTACACTCAATATTCTTCTTAGAAATATTGTTATGATATGAATATGGCATAACCAAGATATGCTTTATGTAAGTTGGGTCATGCAAGGTATCATTGAAAAGTTATGATTGATTGAATGTGTTTATCCAATCTGTATGCATGTATCATTTCTGTATCTAAAGTTAGGAATATTGTCTATGTAACAATTACTGTGACAATATTCCTAACTTTAGATACAGAGTGGCTGTGTGCTTGGGAAACACCCACCAGACAGTAAGCAATTGGCCTTAATGGGCCATTAGGTAAAGACAATGAGTTTTCAAAGATGTGGATCCCCCATCTTCCCAAGAGTTCCTTCTTGTGGACCTTGCAAATAAACTTTGTCTCATGGTTGCCCTGACACTGCAAGGTCATGTGATAATATCACCTTATACAAAATACCACCTTGGACACTCCTGGTACTTTTCCACTGGAAACAAAGGCTTCCCACCTTATGTAAATTCTATTTAAGGCTGGGAAAGAAGGCATTCAGGAGTCTCCTCCATTGCCTGCCCAGCAAGGAAGACTGCTAAAAAACACTCTATGCACATGAATAGTCTCATTTGTAAATGAGCCTACTTGTGTGCATAAATATGTGGACATCTAAGCATAAGCTTTCGTGGGTAAGAACCTCACTTCTTCAGATGCAAGTAAACCTGTAGGAGAACACTTCAACCTCCCTGGCCACACAATAGCAGATGTAAAAGTAGCCATCTTACAGCAAAAAAACTTCAGGACCAGACTCCAAAGAGAAACTGCTGAGCTCCAGTTCATTTGCAAATTTGACACCATCAGATCAGGATTAAACAAAGACTGTGAATGGCTATCCAACTACAGAAGCAGTTTCTCCTCCCTTGGTGTTCACACCTCAACTGCTAGCAGAGCACCTCACCCTCCCTGATTGAACTAACCTCGTTATCTCCATACTGATTTATACCTGCCTCTGGAGATTTCCTTACTTGCATCTGAAGAAGTGAGGTTCTTACCCACGAAAGCTTATGCTCCCAATACTTCTGTTAGTCTTAAAGGTGCCACAGGACCCTCTGTTGCTTTTTACAGGATTATGACATACACTGGCTGGAAGGGACGGGGCAGAAGGCATTAGGCCTGGGATGAATGGGCAGAAAGGACTGTGCTCACTCAAGCAGACTGTACTCTAGAACCTGGAATGGAACCCAAGATTTCTGAGTCTCAGCATTCTGTCAGCAAATAGCTGTGATGCTTACTGACAAAGAATAGTTCATCTCCCTCTAGTGGCTGGTTCACATAAAGGATGACAATCTACTATTGTCTATCCACTATCTCCAGTGGCAGTGTTTTGCTGATCGAAAGGTTCTAGCCCTGCTGATGACCCATGTGGTTGTCAATATGATGCCACATGATGGAATTTGTTTTTTCAGTTTGATTCTTTTTTAAATGTAGGAAATTCCAAACACACACACAGAAAGCAAATTAAAAATCATGAAGGTTGCAAAGTCAAACATGCAAAAGTTAGGAAATGTCAGAATTAAACTTGCCTGTGAAACCTTAATTCAGCCCCCTTGTGCCTATACATTATGATACAATCTTTAATTACAAGATCATGTACTGTTTTTTTCCATGGGACCCCTGCCTCAATTAGTGCACAGTGTGGACTGCACTCTAGGGATGAATCAGGAGTGTGCAGTAGAGGAGACTGTTGTCTGTAAGATCCCTGCATCATTTGCTGGAGAAGTTAGAACATGTGCAGCAAATGGGGCAGGTAGGGTTGCCAACTTTCTACTCGCACATAACCGAACACCCTTGACCTGCCCACTGCCTCGCTCTTCCTCTGAGGCCCCATCCCCACTCACTCCATTCCCCCCTCCCTCTGGTGCTCACTCTCCCTACCCTCACTCACTCGCTCATTTTCACCGGGCTGACTCAGTAGGTTGGGATGCAAGAGGGGGTGAGGGCTTTGCTGGGGGTGCAGGCTCTAATGTGGGGCCAGGGATGAGGGATTTGGGGTACAGGAGGGGGCTCTGGGCTGGGGCTGAGGGGTTCAGAGTGTGGGAAGCGGATCAGGGCTGGGGCAGGGGATTGGGGCACAGGGGTGGGCTCAGGGGTGCAGGCTCCAGGTGGCGCTTACTTCAAGCAGCTCCTGGAAGCAGTGGCATGTCCCCTCTCCGGCTCCTACACAGAGGTGCGGCCAGGCAGTTCTGCAGGCTGCCCCGTCCACAGGCGCTGCCCCTGGAGTGCCCATTGGCCACGGTTTCCAGCCAATGGGAGTGGTGGGAGTGCTTGGGGTGGGGGCAGTGTGTGGAGCCCCCCTGCTGCCCCTATGTGTAGGAGCTGGAGGGGGGACATGCCGGCTGCTTCCCGGGAGCCACGTGGAGGCTAGCAGGGCACCTGCCAGCCCCACTGTGCGGCGCCGCGAATTGAACAGTCAACAGCTACCAGGATCCCTTTTTGACCGGGTGTTCTGGTCAAAAACCAGACACCTGGTCACCGTAGGGGCAGGTGATTACAGGAAGAGAATGGTTATGTCTTTATGCTTAAGACAGTTGAATGGTACCGTGGCAAACTGGATGCTATCCCTACTTCTGCCACAAAGTTCTTATGTGATGCTGGACAAGTCACTTAAACAAGATTTTTCACAGCTGGTCACTAATTGTGTGTTCCTCATTTTCTGGATGGCCAACTTGAGAGCCTGGGGCCTGATTTTCAGAAAT
The DNA here is from genome assembly GCF_002925995.2 of Terrapene triunguis. Taxonomy (NCBI): domain Eukaryota; kingdom Metazoa; phylum Chordata; order Testudines; family Emydidae; genus Terrapene; species Terrapene triunguis. The sequence goes on from NW_020664447.1 coordinate 49,392,525, forward strand.
GGTGAGCACTCACAGCCGCAAAATGAAGTCAATGGGACCTGTGCTGTGACCAACTTAAGTGCTATAAAATGCTAAGTTCTCGTAAAGTCTGAAACTGGGCGCCCAAAATTAATGGACACTCCTGATCTCAATTTCTCTGACCCAGACCTGCAAAGATATTTAGATGCCTATCTGCCTCTTTAAATGCTAAGGGTATTCTACATAGCAATTAGACACCCACGGCTGGTCCAAGCCAACTGGCTCGGGCTTGCAGGGCTTGGGCTGAGGGGCTGTTTATTTGCAGTTTGGGCTTGCACTGCAGCCTGAGCTCTGGGACCCTTCCACCTTGCACTGCAGCCTGGGCTTGAATGGCTACACTGCAATTAAACAACCCCTTAGCCTTAGCCCTGCCAGCCCAAGTCAGTTCGCATGGGCCAGCCGTGGGTTTTCAACTGCAATGTAGACATATCTTTAGTCCACTACTGAGGCACCACTGACATTTTCAAAACTGCTGCTCGGCCATGTAGGCCCATAAGTTCTGCAGAGCACCAGCTGCACATTTGCATAAGTCTTGACACTACCTGACAGCTAACAAGCTGCTCAGAGACCTAGCTCAAGCCAAAGCCCCAGAGACCCGAAAGTGGGATTCTTAAACTAGGCAGGGAATACCTGTCTTTCCAGGAGAGCCCAATCCTGTGGGAACACTCTGAGTCCTGTCAGACCCAGCAGCAGGTTGGCCAGATGCAGGCCACTGATAGGTGGTGGATGCAGCGCAGCTCCCACACAAAAGACTACTGGAGACACAGAGAAACATACATGGGCATGAGAGAGAACTATTGATTGGGAGCATGAGACAGAGAGTGAGTGGAGCGGGGGCAGTTTTGGCAGCTAGGGCATGGACTAACTAAGCAGCTGACCTGTCTTAGATGCCTAATCCCAGGAGAGGGCTCGCAGCTGAGGATTTCGAGTAGAGCCAGGCTACTATCTCTTGCCTGTCAGCCAGGTGCATAGGTCAGCTGATTAGGGGCCTAAGCATCTCTCCTCCGCATTTCACTACTGACTAACTTAGCTAGCTGGCTTCCACAAATCCCTTTCTTAGGCACCTAACTCTCCTCATGCATTATATGGGGCCCTCTTGGTGCCTAGCTAAGAGCTAAGAATGTCACTAGATGGCAGGCCACCAAGGGATTGGGTGTTGCAGTGCTGAGCCGAGCAACACCTAAGTACATTTAAGGATCTATGCCTCAATTCCCCATCTGTAAAATGGGGATAATAATAGTTCCTCACCTCACAGGGGTAGTATAAAGATAAGTTTGTTAATGTTTGTGAGATACAATAGACCAGAGCCAAACCCATGAGGAAATTAATAATACTGTCTTCAGAACAGGATTTGAATAGTGTGTAGTAAATAAGGCCTAGAGCCATACATTGAACACTAAGGCTAAAACAAAATATTGAATAGCTGGTCATTAAGTTAGCACCATCTACCTTGTGCACTGAATGAGGCAGGGTGCTGTGGAAAAAATAGTTTGTATGTGCATTATGCATGTCTCTCTCCCTCTCTCACACACATACACACTTTATGCTGTTGATTCCTACTATCAGGACGACAGCTTTATATACTGTGAGGAATTTAGAAAGCATGTATAAGCCAGAAAGAGAGGCAGTCAGTCAAAGTGATAGATAGGAACTCCTGTGTGCCCCTGTGTATGAGATACATTATACCTTTGAAACTACAGTATTATCAGGTCAAAATGAAGTAGCGAGAGAAAAGGGTCAGTATATTTGAACCTTGGTCAAACCTCTTCGGTCCAAGAAGCAGGCAGACAGAAGGCCTTATAATCTATCGTTCAAATGCTAAAAAAAATAGCACCAGACAAACAAACCCAGAGGAATTGCTGTATTTTTTCCTGCTTTTTAGGCAATGTGTTCTTTTAGAAAAGTAACTTCTGATGTGACTTGCTTTGCTCTGACAGCCATTTCTCACACAATTTCTAGGTGCCAAAAAGCAGCATATCAGTATCTGTCTCCATCATCGCAAAGAGACGGCAGAGGTTTTTAACCCCCTGATGGATTGCTCTAATGTGCATGAAGCTATCGATTGCATCAAACCTTACTGTAACATGTATCAGAATACCACGACGTAATAATCAGTGTGGTCACAGAATATATACAGTTGCTGTCATGATACATGTACCCTAGATGGAAACGAATGATTCTGTAAATTCACTGGGGGCATAAGATGGTTTCTCAAACTGTTTTTATTTATTACTTTATGAGGAATCTTTTACACGCATCAAGGGGCTTTGCAACATAAAAATGAACAAGTGCCTATATGATGCAATCAATGCATGGAAATCATATTTGGAATAAAGACTCATTTAGCTCCACTTTGGTGGCCTTCTCTACTCTGTGTTTAGTATTGCTCATGCATCTTGGTCTTTCATGGTTTGGCTCAAAACATACAAAAGATTAGTGATGTGAACACTACAGAAGATGCAGCATTAGGGTTCGTCCCTGCAATGCTTGTGCACAGGCCAATGGGGCTTGTGGCCTGGGGTCCTGGCCAATTTGGGGGCCCCCAGTGCTGGCACTCTGGCCTTGCCCCCAGCTCCTCCTCTCCCCAGCCCCCGGGGCTCTGCTCCTCTGCCCTGCTCCACCTCTTCTCCCTGAGGCCCTGGCCAGGCTGGAAGATGGAGACAGTGGTTGGGAGAGTGTATTGCCCCCGCCATACCCTGTGCAGAGGTATGTGAGCGGCTCGCCTGAGCCCCACGCGGAGCTGGCCCGAGCCCCCCCCCTTCTCTTCCACCCCCACCATGCAGAGCTGGCCCAAGCCTTTCTCCCCTCCCGTTGCGCTGCATTGGCCCAAGCTTCTTCCTTGTCCCACGGAGCTGGCCTAAGCCACTTACCCAAGCCCTCCTCCTCCCCCGTGGCTGGGAGCAGAGCCACAGCTGGGGGCAGGGCTGCGGTGGGGCCAGAGTGGAGTTGGGGGAACAGCCAGGCTGGGTGTGGCTCTCTGCCCACCCCCTATGTGGGCTGACTTGGGCCCTGCTGTATCCCCCTGCCCCCCCCCACCCCCGAGCATTCCTCTGTGCCACCTTAGGGTGGTGTACCCCACAGTTTGGGTTACGACTGCCCTAGGCTGTGGTAAGAGCCACCCAGGGAGCCCGGTCAGCTGTAGGGAGCCCCAGCCCTCCACCTGTCATGGGAAGGGAGGTGAGAGGGAGGTGGCTGAGCTGCCCAAGAGCAGCCCTGGCCTGTGTCCCTACCGCCCAGAGTGCGCCACCCAGGGCAGGTGGAGGGTCCAGGGTAGGGTTGCTAACTTTCTAATGCACAAAAACAAACTCCCCTGCCCCACCTTGCTCTGAGGCCCCGCCTCTTGCATACCCCTTCTCCAAGGCCCTGCTCCCGCTCGCTCCAACTCCCCCCTTCCCTCTGTGGCTTGCTCTCCCCCACCCTCACTCACTTTCACCAGGCTGGGGCAGGAGGTTGGGGTGTGTTTGGGGATAGGGCTTTGGCTGGGGGTGCAGGCTCTGGGGTGGGGCTGAGGATGAGGGGTTTAGGATGCAGGAGAGGGCTCCGGGGTGGGGCAGAGGTTGGGGTGCGGTGGGGGTTATGGGCTGGGGGTGTGAGCTCTGGTGGGGCCAGAAATGAGGGGTTCTGGGTAGGGGGGAGGGCTCCAGGCTGTGGCTGGGGATCTGTGTGGGTGGGTGAGGACTCCAGCTGGGAGTGTGGGCTCTGGGGTGGGGCTGAGGATGAGGAGTTTGGGGTGCAGGAGAAGGCAGGGCCCTGTGGTGAGGGTGGATGTGGGGGGGAGCAAATTTTCTTTGTGCCCAGGGGCCCCAATAAATCTTAATCTGGCTCTGCTTTGTGCACCCGAGCGTCTCCTCTTTAGTGGGACTTCTGGTTTATCAAGGAAAGCAGAATTGGGCCAAGAGTCAATTCAGAAGCTGAGTTTGGCTGGCAAGATTGCGAGAGGCCTTTGTGTGGCTATGATGCAGCATTGTAGAAATGGTGCCTGCCTGTGCCAAAATCTCTCAGCTCACCTGCTTTGGCCATGGTGCGGCAGTAACTGGGTTTTAGGGGAGGCCAGTGGCAGCACCGATTGAATTGGAGAGTGGGACTTTTGGGAGGACAAGGCAGTAATAGAATGTGGGAGGGAGGACACATGAACACAACTCTCTCCCCTCCTCCCACTTTGCTAAAAGCAAAGGGAGCACTCCCTCTCCTGGCCTTTGGGAAGCACAGTTCCTGCATAACTCCCCCTCCTCTGGGATTTGCACTGGCTAGGGACATGAGGGCTGGTCAGGGAGGAGCATCTAAAGTGGGAGCAGCAGGAGGTGCTGGTTCCTGGCTGGGGAGTTTCTGTGGCTCCCAGCCTTCCTGCCAATAGAAAGGGCAGTACTAGCACTTGATGGGAGAAGAATTGTCCATCTCTTGACGGCAACACCTATGCCACCATAAAACCACAAGAGCTGGTGTGTCCCCTCTCCTGATTTGAACTACTTTAACTCCTGGGTGGTGAATGTAGTAGGAAGAGAGCCTGAGACATAAGCCTTTGATTCAGAGGCCTGGTATGAAGCCTGAGGCTTGGGCTGAAGTAGTGGTCAAAGCTTTCCTAATATAAGGCAAAGTCAGCAAGAGACAGGCTGTAAGCAGGAGTCAGGTTCTGCCTGCGTACACACTCCCAGAACCTGGCAAGAACAGGGCTGGTATTGCAAAAACACACACATTCCTAAGAAGTGCTAGGCACAGGACATTCATGTAAACACATTCCAGAGGGGTGCCAGAGCACTCCAATACCAGCTATGGCACAACCACCACCCCCAAATATAACAGGAACACGTTGACCTCTCTTAAAGATAAGGTCAGGATGACAGTGTGATGAATAGAGCCATTTTGATTGAACCAACATGTATAAGGTAATGGGTGGAGGTAGCCACATGATGGGGACAGTAACTAACCACATCAGAGGGGCAATACGTATCTTGTTTGTATTGGTGTATAAAATGGTCTCAGAGGGAGTGTCTTTGGCCAGCCTAGGGGGGAATGGAAAGTCCCACTACTTACTGAGCTGCATCCATTGTCACAGGCATACATGCACTGCGTATACTTGTAGCAAGTATAGGGCACCAATACCGTGCTTTGTCGACAATAAACCTGCTTGGGTGCCTTCGTACCTTAACGACTCTTGTGGTCATTGGGCACTTCGTTTGGGGTCTGCTGTGCCAGCTGACTGCACAGTGCTGGGATGGCACACAGAGAGAACACACACACACAGCCGAACATTTGGCAACAGAGGAAACTAATTTTGGGCCGTAGGGTGAAGATAACTGATTTTTTTGGTGGGGTGCTGGTAACTTTGGGGAGAGGGCAGCAGCAGCAATAATTGATTTGGGGTGATTCTGGACAGTAATTGACCCAACACCCCCCATCTAGCACTAAATATAAAAGGCTTGTCTTTGCGTTAGCTTTTCCTCAATATGCCTCTCAAACATGTCAGGATCTTTGCACTTTATAAATTTATTTTTAAAAATCCCATCAATAACTTTAAGCTCAACAACTTCAAAAGACCCGAGCTAGCTAGACAGAATGATGGCATTGATGTTGGCAGGGACTGACTGCTGCAGTAAATTATTTTTGAGGTGGGACTGTGTGAGAGATGGGCAGAGAGCGAGGAGAAGGACTATAAGTGCTAGAGATAGACTGAGAGCCTGTGGGTTGGGTATGTGTTATTGGGAACTCAGTCAAGAGGGCTGAGCTTTCCTGACAGCATGTGGCATGGGGGAGTGTCTACACTGCAATTAGACACCCATGGCTGGCCAATGCTAAGTCACTTAGGCTCATGGGACTGAGGCTAACTGGCTGTTTAATTGTGGAATAGAAGTTTGGGACTGTGCTGAAGCCTGGGACCTAGGACCCCTGCGAGGTGGGAGGGTCCCAGAACTTGGGCTACAACCCAAGCCAGAATGTTTAAACCAAAAATTAAGCAGCCCCTTAGCCCAAGCCCGAGCCTAATTGGGTGTCTAATTGCAGTGTATTCATACACTGGGTTCAGGTGCTGTGAAGCTCTTCTTGTTATTCATAGACAATTGGAACTGGACCCAGAATAAATTGAGAGAGATTGAGGGAGTATATGTGAAAGATAAATGGAGAGAGAGAATTTTACTAAGTCACAACACAGGAACTCGCATGTGGCAATTCACAATTTTTGGAGGAACCATCCCTGGCCACCTAATTCCCCTCTAAGCTGTGTGGCCACGCAGCAGCCTATTAAGTGCTGCACAAGCGCTCAGGGCTGTGGCAGGGAGAGATGCCTCTCCCCCAACTCCAGACCTGCCGCACCCCAACCCAGCCCCGGACCTGCCGCAGCTGCGGGGTGAGGCGCCCCTTCTCTGGCCCCAACCCAGCCCCAAACCTGACGTGGCTGGGGGCAAGCAACCCCCCCTCTGGCCCCAACCCAGCCCAGCCCCGGACCTGATGCAGCAGGTGAAGAGGCGCCCCTCCCCAGTCCCAACTCACCTCAGCCCCCAGCCCCAACGCAGCCCAGCCCCGGATCTGCCGCAGCCGGGGAAGAGGTTTCCCAACCCAGCCCTGGCCCGGAGCTGCTGCGGTGGGGAGAGGCGCCTCTCCTCCCCAGCCCAGATGTTGCTGTGGGGAGAGAGAGTTGGGGGGAGCCCTCTCTCCCCGCTGTAGCCCTGGGGCAGCCTGCACCCCAAACCCCTCATCCTTGGCTCCACCCCAGAGCTCGCACCCCCCACCAGAGCCCTCACCCCCCTGCACCCCAACCCTCTGTCACATATCTATATTGGTGCACATAACTAAATTAATTCCGCTCGAGTGGGAAAAATTAGCGGGAACACTGCTGGCCACTCCCTCCCAGTTTAAATTTCATGTTCTTTCCCCACAGCTCCCCAAAGCCTCTCCACTACTCTTTAGCTGGCTACAGCCCTGGTGGTGTGGGGTAGGGCAGGAGGTGTGATCAGTGCTGTGGAGAGGAGCCCACCCTCTCTACAGCCCTGGGGAGCTGCCACAGATATCACTGGATGAGGGGAGAGGTAGCTTTTTCTGCTTTAACTTTTGTTGCTTTGGAAGCAGTTTAAGCTCAAACAAACAAACAAACAAAAAAGCCACTCTTATTCAAGAATGCCAACATGGGGAGTTATCCCAGTATAACTATATTGGTTTAACTATACTGCGATAATTATACTGGTATAACTAGTGAAACTTTCCCATGGAGACAAGCCCTTAGGCTCCAAAGTCACTTAGATGCTTTTGAAAATGTTCCCTTAATCTCTTTAGTACTTACCTGTATAAAAGAGTAGACATACCAGCACCTAAAGGTGCAGAATAGATTCTGAGATAAAGGTGCATAAAGAAGACATGAGGACAATGTTTGGAGCACAGAACATGAATACGCAGTGGCTAAAAAACCAGCAAATACAATTGCTGTCTTCAATCTCTCCTAAGTGTAGGATCTATGAACCCAGGCTTTTTAATTCTCTGTATCACTCTGTGCTGTTTTCCTGTCAGGCATCACAAGCTAAAGAAGATTGGGCAATCTAGCTGGGAACCGTTAAGGAAGCCCATGCTGCTGCAGGAAGTGGTTTTGGTAAGTCAGTAGATGGTGCTATCCTTTCTGAATCAGTATGGAGCTATTGTTACTGCAGGGTACCCCCGGAGGTGGTAGGCCCAAAAACCTCTGGTAATTAAAAGCCTCATTTTTAGAGGTCCAGAAGCCATATGATCCTATGTAATTTCTGTTGTAAGGACAGGGCTGTTAATCTCTATGCTAGTGAGGTAGCATGTTTGTGGCCATTATTCAAAGGTTGACTTGAGCATTAAAGAAAAGCAAAGGCTGGAAGCGGAAGTGGTGTTCTGTGAAACAGATATTCATTTTAGTAGATGCTAAATAGTTTATTAGGAAGTAAACTGTTTTTAAGAAGAGGATTCTAGATTCTAGACACACGATTTTTGCAGTGGTTTGTAAATATGTCTGTACCCATCTGCTCTGAAGAACCTGCTGGCATGGCATTTTCTGTGTTGTAGTCACAGGACATTTCACCACAGAAACCCACAGTGGCAGCTGAAGGCTGCAAATCTTGGCTCTGTATCTGGCTAAATGACCCACTGGATGCTAAGCCCATCTGTGGAATGACTATTTTTTTTTAAGAGACCCCTAGCTGCTGACCCAGTATATTGATAGCAGATGGAGAGCTCATTCCCCTTTCCCATCTCTGAATCTTGAGTCTTATTCATAAGGGACAAAAACACTGGCCTCTCAACTCCTTTATATTAAAGGATTAGCTGCTCACTGCAGATCACCAGCTGGGTGAGGTTCCTGGCCTATCTGTCAAAACATAGCAAGCTATTGCCAAAAATATTGGGCAGCTAAGATTTCTGTCTCTGTTTTAGCAAAGACAGTACCTCTCTCTCCAATCAAATTTTGTGTATTTTTAACAACTCTGCAGCTGCTATTGTCATGAATATCTCTTGGTAACTCTTCAGAGTCAGGTTAACTGACTCCCCCCTTCCACCATCTTATCAGAGCTGTGCAACGCTTGCTGGTTTTGTTTCACATGGATTTGCAACCCAAGTCTGAGTTCAAACAAATCCCAAACTCGAATCAAAGCTCAGCCCAAATTGCTGTCTCACATCTGATTTTAAAATAAATCAATACTGTTATGAGCTGTATGAAACCTTATTATGGGATGAATGCAAACCGCTTAAAATAGCTGTGTGAACACACACTGCACTTAAGTTGCAGAACACATTTAAGGGGTTACACCTAAAAAACAAGGCCTAATAGAATCCACCTAGCACCAGGTGTGTGTGTGTGTGTACAGTCTGCTGCCACTGTAAGCAGTGTGACTCTGAGAAAAGCTAGAGAAAAGAGAGCTTTAGGGTCTGTTGGCTACAGAGATTTGGGGATGTAAACTAAGAAACTGCTCCTTTTGTTCTTGGTTTTTCCTGTGTTCAGAGCAACGGGACTTTGTCCATTACTTGTAAATAAACAAGATCGCATCAAAGAAATACCTGACTCTCATCAATTTTGTCTCCAAACTAGAACAACCTACCAGATCCTGAATTTTTGGCTAGTTGTTCAGCTCAAAAGGCGTAATGATACTTTATCCCAGCTTTGTCTGAGCAGCTTACAAATCTTATTGAGCCTTTCAGATAACTTGGGATGAGGTTTGAGTTGGTAATGAACCTCACATCCCAGAGAGCTGTGTGTGGTTATGGGTTTCATCTTAAGTTCCCTCCAAGGTGCGCGGCCGCATAGCAGCCTATTAAGTGCTGTGCAGGCGCTCAGGGGTGCGGCGGGGAGATGCCTCTCCCCCAGTCCTGGGCCTGCCACGGCGGGGAGAAGTGCCCCTCCCCCAGCCCCAACCCAGCCAGGACAGTACCGGGTTTATAATGGCACCATCGCGCTGAGCCCACGCTCAGCAGGGGCCCCGTTGGCCCAGCCTGGCACTCCACTTTACTTGCACTGCGGCCCAGCGGCTCCTCTCTGGCCCCTCTCCTGTGCTCCTCTAGGCCCGCCGGCCCAGGGCTTCTCCCCATCTCCCTCCACTACTTCGGGAGCCTGAAGTGGCGGACCATCACCTGCGGATGGACCTGCTGTGGCCAGAGAAGAGGTACCCCAACCCAACCCCAGCCTGGACCTGCCGCGGATGGGGAAGAGGCGCCCCAACCCAACCCCGGCCCGGCCCTGCCGTGGAAGTCACACATCACCTCCATATTGGTGCACATAACAAAATTCATTCCGCAGATGTGTGGGAAAAATTAGAGAGAACACTGGTTTCATCATGAATATTTCACTCAACTCTTCCACCTAAGCCTTAAGGAATTCTTATGTGTAGCTGTGATGTAACATGACTAATTAGTAAAGAGACTGGGAAGCAGAGTTCAGGGAGGAAGCAAAGGATACTAAGCATGAACTGTTTTGCAGCCCTGAGGAGATGACAAATTTGTATTTTGGATCAAAAATTGCATGTCTGTGCTGAGTTGCAAAAATAGTCCTTAATTTGAAACTTTTTGTGATTTAGGTGATTTCTAAAGTTTATAATTAAAAGGAATATATTGCAAATGATGTAAAGATAGAACTACTGATAAGACTTGAACTACAATCTTTCTCCCTCTCAAAAACACACATTCACAGTTTCATAGTATCTAAATTAAGCATCTGATTCAGCAAAGCACTTAAGTGCATGCATAAGTGACTTAACGCCCAGTGACTACAATAGAATTACTCACGTGTGTAATTTTTAAGCACATGCTGAATTGGGGACTAAACTGGGGAAGGGGGGAATTAATGAGCCTCGGTTATTCATAAAAGTAACAGTTGCCTAACCAGTTGTAGCTACAAATTACAAAAATTCTATCAAGTGTCACATACATCTTATTTAAAATGGAAATATAAATTTTAAAGGGGATGCTCTGGCTGCCTATTGGTAGTGGAATGCATTGCCATGTAAGGATCTGAGTTCACAGACGTGGCTGTGTAGCTGTTTCATAGTACTCTATAAGGACTCATGTATATGGCTCAACATAACTTGGGGTTGAACTGAAGAATATCTTTTAGAAAGACATCCAATCTTGATGTTAAAACTCCAGTTATGAATAGTATACCTAACCACTGGTGATATGTATGTATGTGTGCATATATATAATGCAGTAGAAACATAATGGGTCTTTTGTTATAAAAAGAACTTTCTTCTCACAGTCAATGTCAACTAAAAAAACAGGATAAGAAAGCAAGCACAAACACAAACATGATCTCCCCATATATCTTATGTGGGTTATTTATTTTGCAGGATGTTTAACCCTTTCTAGCCATGCGTCACACTACCATTTTAAACACACGCATAGATCCTATTGATGACAGAGCAGCATATAAAGGCTGTACTGGGGGCCAGTATTTGGCCCAATATATCTAGCTAAAGCAAAAAAGGGAATTGTGGGTTGCCAGATTGTAATAATAGTAATGGGTGAGTCTTATAGGATTTGGTATAAGTCACAGTATAAGCATTACTAAAGCTGTCAAGGCTGCTTCCCCACTCTGAACTTTAGGGTACAAATGTGGGGGCCTGCATGAAAACTTCTAAGCTTAACTACCAGCTTAGATCTGGTCCGCTGCCACCATTCCCAAAGCTAATTCCCTTCCCTGGGAAGCCTTGAGAAACTCTTCACCAATTCCCTGGTGAATACAGATCCAAACCCCTTGGATCTTAAAACAAGGAGAAATTAACCATCCCCCCTCCTTCCTCCCACCAACTCCTGGTGGATCAAGATCCAACCCCCTTGGATCTAAAAACAAGGAAAAATCAATCAGGTTCTTAAAAAGAAGGCTTTTAATTAAAGAAAAAGGTAAAAATCATCTCTGTAAAATCAGGATGGAAAATAACTTTACAGGGTAATCAAACTTAAAGAGCTCAGAGGACCCCCCTCTAGCCTTAGGTTCAAAGTACAGCAAACAGAGATAAACACTCTAGTAAAAGGTACATTTACAAGTTGAGAAAACAAAGGTAAACTAACACGCCTTGCCTGGCTGTTTACTTACAAGTTTGAAATATGAGAGACTTGTTCAGAAAGATGTGGAGAGCCTGGATTGATGTCTGGCCCCTCTTAGTCCCAAGAGCGAACAACCCCCAAAACAAAGAGCACAAACAAAAGCCTTCCCCCCCCCAAGATTTGAAAGTATCTTGTCCCCTTATTGGTCCTTTGGGTCAGGTGTCAGCCAAGTTACCTGAGCTTCTTAACCCTTTACAGGTAAAAGGATTTTGGAGTCTCTGGCCAGGAGGGATTTTATAGTACTGTACACAGGAGAGCTGTTACCCTTCCCTTTATAGTTATGGCAAAAGCGCTGATATCCATAATCTAAATGCTGTATTTTACATCATGACCTACGGTGAGGTAAGCACCTGGATGAGATAAGACTGAAAATCTATCCATATTTCTCTGAACTGTCTGACCCTCTTGGGTTTATAAAATGTTCTGGAATTAAATATCACACAAGCAGGCTCTTGAATTCCAGTACTTCCTGTTTCTGGTAAGCCAATAATACCAGCCCTTTCCACGGTTTCTCAGCCATTCCATCTTAGGTGCCAGACAGAGCCAGGAAATACATAGAAATACAAAATTTAAAAAAATGAGAAAAAAGAAATCTGAGTCTTAGAAAAGGGCTGGCTGGGCTGTTAGGTTGATTCTTATTTCATCCCAGCTAGTTTGCTCATTATCTGAGCTGGAATTTGTCCAGGATGCCAAGGTCTTTACCCCAAACCTTGCAGAAAAAAAACCTCACTTTTATAACTTCTCTGAAAGAAGATGAGGCCCCTAGGGCCAGTGGTATAGTGATTGCTAGAGCCAGCTACGGCACTAGTTTAGTAATGATCGAGGCTCTGATCCTGCAATGACCTCTCTATGGATGGATATAGAATCACAGAACTGGAAGAGACCTCGAGAGGTCATCTAGTCCAGTCCCCTGCACTCAAGGCAGGACTAAGTATTATCTAGACCATCCCTGACAGGCGTTTGTCCAACCTGCTTTTAAAAATCCCCAGTGATGGAGATTCCACCACCTCCCTAGGCAATTTATTGCAGTGCTTAACCACCCTGACAGTTAGGAAGTTTTTCCTAATGTCCAACCTAAACTTCCCTTGCTGCAATTTAAGCCCATTGCTTCTTGTCCTATCCTCAGAGGTTTAGAAGAACAATGTTTCTCCCTCCTCCTTGTAACAACCTTTTATGTACTTGAAAACTGTTATCATGTCCCCTCTCAGACTTCTCTTCTCCAGACTAAACAAACCCAATTTTTTCAATCTTCCCTCATAGGTCATGTTTTCTAGACCTTTAATCGTTTTTAATCACTGTACGCTGCAAGTTCATGTGTATGGTACAACTCAAGGATGTGCAGTTTGGAAAGAAGACAAATTATCTTTAAAAAAATGGACAGTTGGCAAAGGCATTTTAGACAATAAACATGTTCGCCCATGACAGAGCTGTGACATATATTCTTGTTTGGTCCAAAGGGACCTTTTCTGTACACTTCTAAACACTACTTTCTCTGTACAGTAAATGGCAAATGCATCAGAATACTGGGAAGGGGTGGGGAGGAGAAAATATGTTTTCCACCAGAATTAGTGGCTGCATAGTGGATTGCAGCATGGGCTCAGAATACGTGATGCTGCAGTTTGGCCTAATCATTTGGGACATGTCAAGTTCCAGGGTATTGATCATTTCATATTAAATCTAGCTCTTAAGCGTGAAGTGGTCCCTGTAGCTCTGCTGTCAGATTAATCGCAGCAATAAGAAAGATCTCTTCCCTTCAGAACAGAGGTAAGAAATGTTAAGTCAGGACTGTTGCCCCACCCCCCAGCCATGGTATTGAGTTCTTCCCTCCCCTCCCACCCCCCAGGATTTAGACAGAATTTACTGCATGATAACTATGGAGAGGACAATGTGTGAAGTGTCTGGGGCTTCATGTTCCCCTTTCTCTCCCTTGAACCCCACCTCCCGAAAACAAAGCTATACAGCCCTGACCAAACTGTTATAACAATTGGAATAAGAGACAGAAATTTGGCTCAAGAAGATTAGGTTAATATTCAGTCTGAATATCTAATTCAGAGACAACGCATAACTCTTGATGGCCGGGGGGCACAATTTAAAGGTTCAGGGGCAGGGGGGACATGTGACTGTCCCACGCGTCGCCTCTGGGCTGAAGAGCAACAGCAAAGTGAGAAGTGCCAAGGTAGTGGCAAGAGAGCGCCTCGGGAATATCTCATGGCAACTGGTCTCCATGGGCAGGGGCTGGCTCCAGGGGGTGTCACTGGCCGGCACTGGCCTCCTTCAGGGAAGAGGCAAGAGTGCATCAGGGATGCAGCTCAGAGCTATACCACCTGCCCTGCCTGGGGAGTGCCCGGTTGTGCAGAGGTGGCCCAGCTCGGGAAGCAGGGCAGGGAGGGCTGCCACACGGCCAGCCAGCACCCCAGCTCCCACAGCATGGAGAGTCAGGGGCCCAAGTGACTCCTACAGCTTCTGATTCACTGGCTACTGGCAGAAGGCAGGTGACAGTTTTCAAACGGTGGGGCATGCCTCCCTGGGGTGTGTGTGCATCCTGCAATCTGAAAACCTCTGTGCTAAATGGAAGGCAGAAATCTGGGAGAGCATGTGACCCTGCGTGTGTCTCCCCCCCTCCCCCCACAGCTTCTGGTCTAATTGTACTAAAAGCTGCTCTTCCTGATTTATCAAAGTGCAACTGAGGGCAGCATGTGACCAACAGAAATTTCATTTAGTTTAATACCATTACTGCAGCTATTAAAAGACATGCCTTCACAGGGCAAATCCTGCCTATGTAGTCACACAAAGTCCTCTGGGAGTGGCACCACCATGGATCCACTGTGCAAGGTTTGGGGACCTGTCCATTCCATTCATGGTGGTCAGCTCACTAGGGTGTGGGAAGGGGTCAGATGTTGGGGACAGAAGAGCAATTGCTGGTGTGCTACATTGTATGAGGTATCAGGTTAAAGTAGCCTCTTCAGAATTGCTCTGCAGGTTAAGGGTGGGGTAGAGAAGATTTCTCCCACTTCCATTTGCTCAGAGCCCAACCCAAGCTACTCTCTGGGCACTGGCATGAGGTTTTGATCTTCAATACACATATAAATATTGCCAGGAATTAGTACTTATCAATTAGAAAACACATACAGGGAAAACAGCATGAATTTTCTTTACTAGCTGCTTCCTTAACTGAAACTAACCAAGACAATTAACTTTAAAAAATCTATTTTGGGGGGCATTGGCCATTAGAAAATATGTAAGTGAGGGAACAGCACTGAGGCTGCAGAAAAATTTACTAGTAGAATAGCAGAATGATGGATGCATCATTCAAAGAATATGTGCTGCAGGCTGAGGAGATAGTAAATATGTCAAGAAGAAGAAACAAAGAGACATGCAGCAACCAGAAATAAAGATTTGGGACCTTGATTAGTTGACTAGACATAAATATAATGGGCTTCCGATCTAAAGATTCTAAAATAAAATGACAGCAGAAAGCACTACCGGGATTCACTGCATTACACCATAGACAGAATGGCTTTCTTCCCCCAATGTTTATTCTTTTATAACCCCATCAGTGCAAACATCTAGTTACACATGGACACTTTACAAATCTTTTATATTTTAGCCACTGTAAACAAACCCTATGATACAGTTTTAAATTACACAATTCCATGCTATTTTATACACAGGACCCTCATCTCATTCAATACACAGGATTGACCTGCTCCAGGAATGGATCAGGTTTGTGTATTTAATGAGGCTGTTGTCTGTTGGAGCCCTGCCTCATTTGTTGCAGAAGATGAAAGGTATGTAGTAAAAAAAAAAAAGGCAGAGAAGAGACAGGGTCATCTCATGGTTTAGGCGGTTATATGCCACCCTGGCAAACTGGATTCTCTCCCTGCTTGTGCTCCTGAGTTCCTATGTGATGCTGGGTATCATAGAAAATCACACATAAGGAGAGTAATTCTGTATTTAGAGCAGGGATCAAATGGCATGAATCGATAAGGCAAGGGACGACACATTGAATTAGGAGGATAAAACAAAATATTGAATGGCTGCTCATTCTTTGAGGACCATCCATCCTGTACACTGAATGAGGCAGGGATCCCGTGGCTGAAAAGTCTAATTTGTGAAAGTGGATGATTCTTTTATATATACACACATTGATTGCTGCAATATACATTTTTCATATATATATTGATGCATTACAATTTATGACCAGATCCTCAGCTTCATAAATTGTCATCGCTCCACTGAAGTCAAGATATAATAATTTATACCAAGTAAGGATCTGGTCCTAATGCATGGATTTGCCATTCATCTATGTAATCATATACACTACACACTATGATGTAAATCTATTAACATCAGTAAATATTCCACATAAAAGAAACTCTATTAATGTTGTATATAAAAATACACACCCAACATTTATATCCCCCAAACTGACTACTGTGTGTGCATAGCACATACCTTGCTCTTCTGCCTGAGAAATGCCCATTCACATAGCGTTTGTGTTGGAGTACCTAGATTTTTTTAAGGAACATATGCTTCTCTTTCTCTGTGAAACTACACAGATTTGGACCACCACTCATCACAGTAGTGTGGCATTTTTTGAAACCACTGCTATGTTACATCATACCCTCTGGGACAGATAGTGGAGTGCAGTAGCCAAAGTGATGTTGTCATGGTTCTTATGGAATCCAAGAACCCATGGGAACCCAAGGATTAAGTAATTTATTTTTTCTTTCAGTTGCAGCAATGATAAATAACTGCTAGAGCTGGTTAAAAAAATCAAATTCTGAAATTCTTCAACGAAAAGGGACTTTAGTTATAGAGCATACATCAATTGAGATTACATGGTCTAAAATGTTATCCTGGCTCTGGAAATCATTTCTATCAATAAGGAAAGAGAGTGTGATGAAGAAGTCAAAAGTTCAGATTGTCATAGAAGAAACTCAGTTCTTCCTTTCAAATGCAGACAAGGTTAGGACAATAATTGAGCTTGTCTGTCTGGCAGTAAAAGAGCAGTGCCATAGCTTCATATATTTCAAACACGTCAAGAGTCACCGAAGAAGGGTTTGGAAGATGCATCTGATTACTATGTTACTACAGTCACACCAGTTTGACAGGTGTGATGCATCAACACGGTATTACAAGTTTAAGATAATCTATAGTATTCCTTTTCATCAGGCAACAAACTGTAGTGGCATGTTGCACAATGCTCAGTGTGTTCAGTCTCTAGGCATTTGCGCTTGCTGCCTAAAATAGAATGTCTCACTGTGATGGGTTAATCCTTCTTTGGCTCTGGTCCTGGGCAGATTACTAGCTATAGCATTCTGTGAAAGACTGCTGTGTAAGGCAAGTATTTCACTTAAGTCACTTACCACATTTTCTGGACCATAAAAGTATCATGGGCATCTGCCAGTCTTTATGTAGAATAATTTCAATTGTCTTTTGTAAAACTTCCACCGAGTATTTTAATCATTAATTTTAATAATGAATAATTGAAGTTTTATTCCAAATAATGGTGTTTTAAAAACACTGGGTGAAACATGAGTCCTCATTTATACCTGTGCAAATCCAGAGCAGGTTTGGCTAGCGTGTCCCCTAAAAATGGATTTCACTGTACAGTTTTGTCACGTTTGCATTGTTGTAAAAACTGCAGAGAGTTTCAATTGTATTAAGTGATAATCATGTTGATAAATGGCAGCCTAATTTACACCCAACTGAAGGTCAATGAATAGAGCCCAGTGATTACTGAAAGATGTTCCACAAATATTTGCCCTAACTTTAAAATGGTTAGTTTCATCCCCAAACTCACGGATCTTTTCATGTGAGATGTCTGCTGACTTTCAATCAACTGAGTTTTACTGGCATAAATAGTCACAGAAACCAAAGCTAAGATTTTCAAAAGTGACTATGCTTTTAGGTGCCTTAAGCATGGGTGCCTAACTTAAGACACCTTTTAAGGGCTCAGCACTTTCTGAAAATTGGTCCTTTATAACACATCTCCAGTTGGGAACCCAAAAATGAAGCCAACCCCACATCATGACAAATCGTGAAACGATTTTGAAAATTGTGGCACTTTTTTTAATTTACATGTACAAGCTGGGAGTGCTTGTATTAACATCCAATCAGAGAAGAGAAATGGTACAGCAAGTGTGACCATGCATGACTAACGGACACAGCTTGAATATTGAATACTCAGAGAAATATTCAGGTTCAAGCAACAGAAATACCCCCCCCCCCCACACACACACAAATTCATGAGTCAATTTTGAATAATGAGCACTTTTGAGGAAATGGAGACCTAGTTGTGGATATTCTGTGAGCAAAAAAAAAAAGCTAAATTTGTCAGATAAATTCACTGTGAATTATTCACACAGTTGTAATAAATATATTGAGGAACAAAAAGGTCAACATTGGGAAATGGGAGTGGAAAGGAAGTTGTTATATATCCATTTTTAATGCAACAAAAGCATATTATTTTTCAGTTTTAATATTCTGTCATATTTTATATTTTGGCAGTAAGATTGGATTAATCTAGGGCAAAATTTTCAAAGCAGCCTAAGTCACATTTCCAAAGGTGACATAGGCACTTAGGACCCTATGTTTGATCCACTGACTTTTAATTACTTAGACTCTTTTGAAAATGTAACCCTTAGTCTTTGGCCATTCCCATTATATTTTCATGTTGGAAGAATTTCTAAAGGAGGATAAATATTCAGTAGCCACTCTTCAGGCTGACTACCTGAGTACATCTGAGAACTGACTGTAAGACATGGAAGTCAGCAAAAGTTTTTATCCTCACAGCAGATCCAATCATATACAATCATTTACTGGGGAAATAGACAATCAAAGGTACCAGAGAAAGCATTGAGATGTATTTGAAATACATGAGCGAAATGGTGAAAGTTCAGTTTCTCAAGGAAGAGCAGAGGGTATGAGAGGCTCTGTCTGAATGCCACAGGAGTCATTGCTGACATCAGCTTTGCCAAGGTCAACAAGCGCAGCATCAAAGAGACACTAATTTTCCTTAAGTCGCCAAGTACAAGGAGCAGTGCTCAGAAGCTTCAACATAATCAGCCTAGAGTAAGTCAGGTTAACATCCATGTTCTGAGCAAAGTGAACAAATATAAGCAGGACTGATTCCTCCCCACCAAAAACTACAATACTTTGTGCATTTAATAAAAGTGCTGTGCCTTCATTCCAACCAACCTCTCTTGAAAGTTTACTCATATTAAAAGAGCATAGTAAAGTGGGAACTCTGCTGATAAACTGGGCGGTAGGCCAAAAATAGTAGTCCTATTGCAACAAAAGGGGCATCTCCACAGGAATTGGGGGCAGGGAGGGGAAAAATAGTACCTTAAAGGCACAGAAGCAGCAGGAAAAAAATATTAAACAAAGAAAAACAAAAAAGGTTGTAAATGAACAGAATTTCTTTTGCAAATGCCTTGGAGTGGCATTCCTCCAAAAAGCTTTAACTTTGCTGGTATACCAATATGACCAAAATAAGTAAGTTATTTTCAGTGGTTTCATGTTGCATCAGGAATTGTTATAAGAGCAAGGAACACTAAATAAATAACCCTCCATGTATTACATGGGAGATAAAGCACTTTCTGTGTATATGCTTTACTTTTAACACTGGATCAAAAGAATGAATAAGTAGTAGTGAATAAAGTGAGATATATTTTACTGGGAAACATGTGACCTAGGAAAAGTTATTCCAAGACCCAGGTGAAACCTCTGAAAATTACAATAGCAGATATACAAATATTGGAAGAGACAGGCAGACCGAGAAAGAGAGTTATTGCTGAACAAATACTTCAGTACTGGCAAAACACATGGTGGATTGTCTGCTCTTTCAAAAAAGAGTCTCATTATACTAGAAAACCTGAGAGCTGAAATGCTTGAAAAGATTTAACAGGGTCACCAGGGAATACCAAACAAGAGCACATCAAAGCATCTGCATGCCAGGACTGTCAGACCAGATTCTGTTCTTGATGGAAAGTCACCTAATTTGTGCAAAAAAAATAAAGAAAGAAATTGCAGTGCTAGTTGGAACCATTGTTGACAAGAGAATTGCTCAAAAGACTGGCAGCAGGTAGCCACTGGAATAATGTCACATACCTAGTGGACTATTATACATACAGATATGTGGAACAGGCTAATCTATTATTCACTGTATTCAGACAAGAGATTAACAGATTTAAAGTCATATTAGTAAAACAGAGTTCCTTCACACTTTTCACATATAATGGACCACATTTGTTCCTGTAATAATCCCCTACAAAGGGTCATCAGTGGGGACTGAAACTGAACCATTGTTAGGGGGCTTATTCCTTCACCCTCTCACTTCCCTGGTCCTTCTCGCATGAACAGAGAGCAACAACACCCGAAGTCCAAAGGCGCAAACAATTTGATGTTTATTGGGGTGAACTTCCAGCAAGCATGATTCCAGTTTCCTTCCTCAGTGTCCCCCTTCACAGCTCTGACACCACAGAGCCATCCCTGTTCCCATTCCCCCCTTAGCAAAACATGATTCCAATTTCCCCACCCACATTCCCTATTTCCATTCCCCCCTTACTTCCTGATTGATTGCAGACTATATAGTAAAACTTGAGTTTTGCTTAGCTATACCTTAACCAATTATTTTACTGAAATTTAACTAACCAATCCTAACATATTGTAACATGGTTATTTAACCAATTATATTCCACCACCTTAATTGGTTTACACCCAACAAAATTAATTATACAGCAGACAGAAACAATTACAGAACCAGACAGAGACCATGCAAATAAACATACAAAACAATACAGAAGCGAGGATTTCACATCTCAGCTATTGATAAGTGAGTTCTTGCCAGACAGGATGCTATCAAACTAAGTTTCCTTTTACATCTTCTAGGCTCTTTCCTTTCTCTGGAGGTGATAGGAGTATCAGGACAGAATTGTATTCCTAACAGCCCAATAGCACCTTATTTCCATGTGACTAGTTTGGAATGTGAGGATGTGACCGTTCACTTCTCAGCTTATGGCTGCCTCTGCTGCTTAGCCAAAGGCCTTACTTAGCCTAAGAACAGAGCCTCAGACTGTCACAGTACGAGAAGGCCCTTTCACAGACAGACAGTGATTTTGATTCTCTCTTTTATACCTCTATAACTAGCTAAGTGATAAGAAAACACCTAAATTCTTAAAGTATAGGCCTTTATAGACAGGGCTGAATATCTATATCCTAACACAGTTGGGAACTCTTACCCCCAGGTTCTCATCCTGGCTCTGGGAGAAGAGTGGGGGTTGTTGCCTGCTCCTGCAAACCCTGCCATTTTTCACATTAAAACCTTTTCTTTTTTCCTCCACTCCCCCAGGACCAAGTCCCAGCTCCTGTCTCTAAAGGTGGTCTGTTAACTCTGCTTCTGACTCTAAACCCTGTTGTGCCAAATCATCTTTAACCACCCCTAACTAATTTACAACCCTTCAGCAGCCCTTGCTGAAACAGCACCAAACTTGAAAGATTACTGGCAGCTTTCCATAATGCTGCACTTACTTAAAACCTCTCACAAGTGGACTGAAGTGCCTCCTTTCCCTGGAAGGCATTCAGTCCCAATGGGCAGGGACCTTCTTCCACTACCCATATACCAAAGGAGGGTGGGCTCATCAGCCACCCCTCATCCCTCTGGGTCCCATAACACTTCCTCCATTTTCTTTTTAATCTCATCCCAGGCTGACCCCTGCACCTGGTATGGGCCCAGGTTCTTCCTTATCCATTTATCCTAAAAATCCTTTACCCTGGCTTGCCAGAACCCGCAACTACCATCACGAGAGTTCACTATACCCCCTCCAAGCAGCTGCGCAGACTGTTGGGGAGAGGGACTTACAGGCTGCCACTCACCTATCCGATGCGATGCATCCGAGTCACCAGCACCAAGATGTTAGGGGGCTTATTCCTTCACCCTCTCACTTCCCTGGTCCTTCTCGCATAAACAAAAAGCAACAATACCCAAAGTCCAAAGGCGCAAACAATTTAATGTTTATTGGGGTAAACTTCCAGCAAGCATAATTCCAGTTTCCTTCCTCAGTGTCCCCCTTCCCAGCTCTAACACCACAAAACCATCCCTGTTCCCATTCCCTGTTCCCATTCCCCCCTTAGCAAAACATAATTCCAATTTCCTCACCCCCATTCCCTGTTCCCATTCCCCCCTTACTTCCTAATTAACTGCAAACTATATAGTAAAACTTAAGTTTTGCTTAGCTATACCTTAACCAATTATTTTACTAAAATTTAACTAACCAATCCTAACATACTGTAACATGGTTATTTAACCAATTATATTCCACCACCTTAATTGGTTTACACCCAACAAAATTAATTATACAGCAAACAAAAACAATTACAAAACCAAACAAAAACCATGCAAACAAACATACAAAACAATACAAAAGCAAAAATTTCACATCCCAGCTATTAATAAGTAAGTTCTTGCCAGACAGGATGCTATCAAACTAAGTTTCCTTTTACATTTTCTAGGCTCTTTCCTTTCTCTAAAGGTAATAAAAATATCAAAACAAAATTGTATTCCTAACAGCCCAATAGCACCTTATTTCCATGTAACTAGTTTAAAATGTAAAAATGTCACCGTTCACTTCTCAGCTTATGGCTGCCTCTGCTGCTTAGCCAAAGGCCTTACTTAGCCTAAAAACAAAGCCTCAAACTGTCACAGTACAAAAAGGCCCTTTCACAAAGAAACAGTAATTTTAATTCTCTCTTTTATACCTCTATAACTAGCTAAGTAATAAAAATACACCTAAATTCTTAAAGTATAGGCCTTTATAAACAGGGCTAAATATCTATATCCTAACAACCATCATCTCCAAAAAACCACAGGGGTGAAATCCTGGCCCCACTGTATTTGATGGCAAAACTCCCATTGACTTGAATGGAGACAGGACTTCACCGCATGGTGCTACACATGAGCTGAAGGAGTAACTCCATTAGCTTATAGTAATAGTAGGCTCTTTGGGTAAAGCTTTCAAAGCACTATGGCCCAGATCCACAAAGGTATTTAGACTGCTAACTTCCGCTTAGGAACCCAACATTTTCAGAAGGGACTTAGGCATTTAGGAGCCTAAGTCCCATTAACTTTCAATGAAACAGACTCCAAGTGCCTAAGCCACTTTCAAAATGGGACTTGGGCACTTTTGAAAATTTTATGTTTATTGTCCAAGTGGACTGGGCGTCTTATGATACTTCAATACAGTTTACATGTTTCATTAAAGAAAGTGACCTTTCCCAAAAGACCAGTAGCCCAGAGTATTAGGGAATTTTACAAAGTACATAAATCCGAGGCAGAATAACCCTCACAATAGGTTTGGAGATAGGTAATCTATTATGAACTCCACTTTAGAGTTTATATTTAGATCTTGGTGGATGTTTCTGAAATTAATTGATGTTAGAAATTATGTATTTGTGATCCTGATTAGCAAATGGTGTTTCAGTAGTTAAAAGAGGAGAGCTATACTGGGAGGAACTTTAAGAGTTAGTGCTGTGGGTCTCACTACATTCAGAGATGGTGCTGACCCTGCAGTGTCTCTTCTGAGTCAATACCAATAAAGCAAGCACTTCTGTTATCACTGTATGTACCCTCCCTGTGGTCCTTGTCACTGTCTGCACCACAACACTGCAGCAGCTTAATTCATTCAGTAACTAGCTCCATTCTTCCAGGTTTATGCTGTGTTTGAATATTCCCTGTACCATTTCCTCAAGCACACGCTGCAATTAGTCTCTTAAGTAAATAGCAGAGATCTGAGTTACAATGACTTTTTACTCGCTGGTGATTACATGTAAAATATGGCCTGGGAGGGGTCCTGGCTTCATTCATGGTCTTGAGGTTCGATTTATATATATGCACTGTTGAGACTGGGATTAATCTGACAAATTTGTTAAGGTATCTAGGACAAAAGAGTGAAATTGTTTTGCTAGAGACATGAAATATAAGCTTTCCCTGAGCTGAAGCGGAATACTATTGGCATAGCAATAACAACTCTAAACCTGTTATTAAGCCATTCAGCTCATCCTATGGGAGACATTATAATTAACTAATATTTCTTAAGCACCAGCAATATACTTGATCCTCTAAAACATAGCGAAGATGAAATGGCCCTTGTCCCAAGGTGCTTGCAATTAAAATAGAGAGACAGCATAAAATGCACTGGGAAACCCAGAGGAAGGCTAATCTTAGACCTTTTTTCCCCCTTTCTTTCAAGTGCTTTACTAAAGCAGGATAGCATCAGTGCACTCTGTGATTATAAAAAACTGTTTAAAACTATTCCTCTTTCAAAGCTACTCTCTTCAAGACATATCACAGCTGCTGGTGGTTGTAGCTTTATTAGTCAATTGTAGAACAAATCACAATGCAAACTGGCTTTTATTCAATGAAAGCTACATAATTAGCTCAGGGGTTCCACTTATCCTTCCTTTCTGGGCTTTTAAATATTTAATTTTCTTAAATTAACTTTCCTGAGAGAAATAGGTTCATTAATTATATCATAAGTACTAATGCAGCATTTACAAATCATAAACTATCATCATTCAACTCTTTCTCCCAAAAGAACCTAATTTGTCTCAGGCAGTTGGGTTCTATTGATGTGGGAGCACGGCCAAAGTCTGGTTCTCTAGTGAAGTAAGAATGCTGCAGAAACTGGAGATCAGTGTAGCCAAGGAATTTAAATGTGTAGGTTAAAAATAGCTTGTGTGTCAAGTAGAGGGTCAGTTTTCATGTGGGACATTTATGGTGAAGAGACTGAATCTGTTACCCATTGTTGAAAGTATTTATTTATAGGAAATTAACTATTTGGAAGCATATGCCTGTCCATTTCAGTCTGCACTGGAGAATCAGAGAATACACAGAAAGAAGCTGGTGGCTGGTAAACAGAGGATACTGGAAAGTTGCTTTGTCCTTTTAAAGATTAGCTAAGATTTTCTTTAAACATGACATTAATGATTTAATGAGTTGTCATGCAACAATTCATATGAGGTACAGGGTTTCCAACTGTCTGAAAATGTATGGACATTTTAAAAAAATAGAACATTTTTGTTCTGTCTGTAAAAACATCCTTTCTTGTAAAATATTAATTTGAGAGCACACGAAATTTTAGATTCCAGCATGACGCTGTGTTGTATTTACTATCTTTATTGTATTAAATGAGTTGGAACAGCCTGTTGGATTTAACCCCCCTTCCCCCCACACACAATATTGAACTATTTCAACTAATACCTTTTCCCCATTTAAAAAAATATAGATGTTATTGATACTAGCACACAGGTAGGGAAATAAATATTTTATAATTTAAATTCCTAGTTTAATGAACTAGTCCTCTTATATTGCCAATTAAAATGTGTGTGTTGGGGGGAACCATTGGATAGCTGCAAAAACTGGTAAGTGTGATTTTTCTTTTTTTTAGCTGGCAGCCTTGATTAGGTACACATTAGAAATAAAGATTTTAATGACATGAGTGAGCAATGCTTTGTTTATGTATTATGCTGTTTACATATAATGGCCCCAGTTGAGCAAAGCACTAAACTTAATTTTGAGCACATGTTTAAGACACATTACAGATTTAAATGAAATTTATGCATAAACTTAAATCCTTTGATAAATAGAATTGGGATTCCCCAGGTGCTTAAAATGAAGCGAGTGCTTAAGTGATTATCTGAATCAGGACCTATGAGCTGAATATATAAGGGAGCAGCAATTAATGATAAATAGTGTGCGTACCTTTATTTTTCAACTATGCTAAGTACGTTTTATACACCGTGTGATGTAATCCATAAGACAGATCCTTTTAAGAATTATGAATTCTTCTCTCAGTTACACCCTCACAACTGAGGGCAGAATTATTGCTCGCTTCAGCCACCAAGACCCTTAAACAATAATATCAAGGCAACATGTTGAGGGAAAAGAACCCATTTAAAACTGTGTTGTCTGAAATCTGACCTCAATTATATCTGTGCAGCCTCTTTAACCCATGTTCTGAAAAAGGTATAGTGAAATCACACTAGGGATTGAGTGATGTAGTGTGGTGTACCTGCAGTACTTCATGCAGAAGAAATAGTAGTAGAGATATAAAATAGAGTGCTATGCAGGAGGGTTCCAACTGCACCACAAAGCTTAGGAAGAAACTGATTTAGAGTAGAAATTTCACACTTTATTTTGGGATGGATGGAGTTTCCAGAATTCTTTCTTGCACCAAAGTCAAAGGATCCATTCTTAAGAGACCTTCTCACTAAAGATGCCGGGGCAAGGATACTTCTGGAGTAGTTTAATGCCATTCCTAATGTGAGAAGGTCATAATATCCTCTTCCTTTGAGGATTGAGGTCCATATGGAGGAAAGCATCCCTATTTAGGACAGCATTTAAGCCTGTTCTTAAGTCCCACTGCTGTCCTGAATAGGGATGTTTTATGCATGTGTATAAGTGCTTTCCTGAATGGAGCCCTGAGCACAATAGAATTTAGGCCAGAAGGGATCATTAGGTCAGCTAGTCTGGCCTCCTGTATATCACAGGCCATAGAGTTTCAAACACATACTGTGGTGTGTTTTTGTTTGTTTAAAGCATATCTTCCAGAAAGTCTGGTTGCCTCTTCTATAGCCCTCACAGTCCTTTCCAGGCTGAGGAGAAAAACATTGAGCTCAGAACCCAAACTTAATTGACTTACATGGCAGAATGAAGAATGCTTTTGGATGAATAAATGTTCAGTGATATGTAAACATCTAAAATGTGACCATTCTTGGGAACTGGACAGGAAATATGGACTTGCCAGACAAGGAGCTGCCCATCATGGGCTTGAAAGCTGGAATCCATCTAACATAACAATTTTACTTTAGTACAACTGTCACAAAAACGCCCCATTTATTTAGGTTTCCTTTAAAATATTGCACCAGGGTACACAGCTGAGATGCCACTTCTCATTTACAACATTTAGAGATTTTTCTAAAACATAATTGGACATCTGTACAGAACAGAAAAACCCAGAGTTGCTGCTTTAATGCCTTCCCTCAATGGAACAGCAGAAACATGAGCATATTTTCTTTACCAAAAAAATTAATATTTAAAATGAATTCTGTGAAGCTCAAGAATTTGCATCTTGAATTGCAGGATAATGGACTATTTTATAAGCCTTCTTAGTAGTCTGCAAAAAGAAGATAGGCTACAATGTTAACCTCTTCAGCTAGTTTATCATAATGAATAACTCATACCGTATGAGCTATTTAAAATCATGAGACAGTTGTTACATGGCAGCCACTTGTATTGCTGGGAATAACCTATTCATACGAAATGACTGAAATAAATAACTTTGTTATATGCCTTTGTCCTTACATAGCACTTCTGATTTCCAAATACAGGAAAGAACACGGAGGACCTGCAATATAGGTAGATAGTAATATCACCATGTTACAGGTGAGTAAATTGGGGCAAAAAGAGTGCGAGGCCAACATGTTCAAGCTTAAGTGCCTAACGTTAAGCATCTAAATTCACATTTAACCTCTCCAATCAGATTATTTTGGGTGCCTAGATTTTAATTTAGATTAAGGCCTAAGGCCCAGAACCTCAGAGGATTTAGGCACATAACTCCCAGTAAAATCAATGGGAGTTGGGAGACTAAATACCTTTGAGGGGCAGGACCCAAGTGACTTAGGTACTTAGGTTTCTAAGTCTCTTTTGAAAATGGGACTTAGGCTCCTAAGTCATTTAGGGTGTGATCCATGAAGCAACTTAGGCATCTACGTCCCCATGCGTGGTACCACTGCAATCCATGAAACTCCCGTTTGGCTGCTGCCTAACCCTGTAGATGCCTAAACTCACTTGATGCCAAACTTTTCTCTGTAACAGCTCCCTAGGCATCTAAGTTTTAGACCCTGGGGCATGCACACTGCTGCCTCACTCTACATGCCCAACTCCTGCCGAAGCTCAGAACCAGGGAAAGGTAAGGATCTTGTCCATCTCAGCTATCTGGGGGGGCCAGATCCAGTAGGTGGCCTCTGAGCAATATCCAGCTGAAGGAGGAGGAGCTGCTGCTGCTGCTGCTGCCACCAACATTACAACTCTTAGCCCAGTGGTTAGAGCACTCACCCGTGACGTGAGAGACCCAGGCTCAATTCCCTCCTCTCTGCCAGAGAGGGAGAAGGGATTTGAACAGAGGTCTCCTACCTCTCAGGAGAGTGCTCTAACCACTGGGATATCATGACTGGGAGGGCAGGTCCCCTCAGTCTCTTCAGTTGAAGCTGTTCCACTGTGGATAAATAACGAAAGAGTGATTGGGACAGCAGGACTGGACCCAAGGTCTACAGAATCATTCTCACTTGCTTGCTCTTTCTCTCTGGCCCATTGACAACTGAGATATTTATCCACAGTGGAACAGCTTCAACAGGAGAGATTGAGGGATTTACCCCACATCAGAATATCCCACAGCTCTGTGGCCAGAGCACTCGCCTGAGAGGTGGGAGGCCCCTCTTCAAAGAGAGGGGAATTGAACCAGGATCTCCCACGTCCCAGGTGAGGGCTCTAACCACTATCATAAAAGTTACAAGGTCTCCTCCCCCACCCTCTGTTTTGTGTGTACCTATTGGGCTTCAGGAAGTGGGCGAGCATAAGCCCGCCCACTGCTTAAGGGTCCCCCCCCAGCCTAAGGGGAGGATCCACAGGGCCTGAAACTCAAATAATTACGGGGGACAACTAATGTAAAAACAGGGACAGGAGTGCGGTTAAAGGGTCAAAAGAAGGGAACCTGACAGGGACACCGAGCAGAGAACCCCGGACAGCGCCCACTGCTCCTCAAAGGTGTCAAGGGAGCCAGTGGATGCCGCCCAGAGGAACTCTGCCCGGATACGTGAACGGACAGAGGATCGGAAACAGGCCCCACAGTCACAGGAAACTTGTGTGTAGCGAGGCAGGTACCAAACTCATTCCTGCAGGAAATGCCTCATATGTCCAAATGCACCTGACTTCAGGTGGCTGGTTCTTGTTTGTGGATCGCTAAGCAGAGATAGGTTCCTCTTTGAAGCCCAGATTTAGGCGCTTAACTCTGAGAGAGCAATGGGGTTAGGATTCACCCTTCTGGTTGGTATTTCCCATTGGCTAGCTGAGGTGGCTCCACCCCTAGTCTACTGGTTTTTGTGGATTACAGGTGCCTCTCTCTCTCCCCACTCATTGTATAGGCAGCCTAGGTACCTAACTCAGTCTCTGTGAACCATAATGTTGTTCCTGTAATTTTCTAGGCACCTAAATGTAAGGTGCTGTGATGCTCACCATTGCATGCCCAGGTCTGTTTGTGGATCCCACAGTGAGATCCTTTTGAAAATTTTACCCTAAGGGTAGGTCTACACAGCTCATGGCAGCGAGCCTTCCAGCCTGGGCTTGCAGGACTCTCATCGGCACTCTGAAAATAGCTGTGTGAACAGTGCTTTGAAGTTGCAGCTCAGGCTTCGAAGCCAAATCCCTTCTCTAGGCTTCAGAGCTGGAGACACAATGTCTACACAGCTATTTTTAGCATGGTAGCACAAGCCCCATGAACCCAAGGGAACAGCTACATGGGAAAAAAAAATAAACAGACCCGCAGCAGCAATTCTCAGAGCCTGGGCCAATGGACTCGCGTTCACAGGGGTCACACTGTGGGGCTAAAATTAGCAGTTTAGACATAAGGCTTGGGATGGAGCCCAGCAGGGACGGCTCTATGTTTTTTGCCGCCCCAAGCATGGCAGTCAGGCGGCATGCCTGTGGGTGGTCCGCGGTCACGTGGATTTGGCAGCGTTTCTGCGGGTGATCTGCCGGTCCTGCAGCCCCCCACGGCTTGCCGCCCCAGGCACGCGCTTGCTGCACTGGTGCCTGGAGCCGCCCCCAGAGCCCAGTCTCTGAAACCCGGTGACTGGGGAGGGTCTCAAATACCTGGCTCCAGCCTGATCCTGAACATCTACACTGGCATTTTTAACTCCACAGTGCGAACATGAATCAGCTGACTCGGGCTCTGAGCCTTGCTGATGAGGTGTTTGGTTTTGGTTTTGGTTTTGGTTTTTGCTGTGTAGCCATACCCCAAGTCTGTCAACCCAGGCTAGGAGGCTTGCTGCTGTGGGCTGTGAGACATACCCTAAGAGCCTAACTTTAGGTGCTTAACCTTGACAATTTTAGCCTTGTTCAAGGTCACTCAGGGTGTCAGTGGCGGTGCTAGGAATAGAAGTGAGGCATTTTCACTCCCATGATTTAAGCTCTACACAAAGTTCCACTTGCAAAATTTCAGTTTGGAGAATGCAGCTGTTAGTATTGCTCTCTCTCAAAGGTTAAGCAAGCAACTTGCTCACCATTCATGGACAAATCGATAATGTTGTATCATCATCACCATACGTGATGATGTACAGTAGGTAACTGTATCAAACAAGTAAATAGTTCCTGCCATAAAGAACACAAATCTAAAGACATGAGTGGTTACAACAAAGCATAGTCCAATACAGAACAGAGTAGGGTATGGTCATTAAAGCTAGAATGCTGAAGAGTTTAATCATTAATACGTGTCTAAATAGCATGTAACAGTATGAACAGGCCGGTTCAAAAGTTGGGCCTCAGTCACAGTGTAATTGTATTGCACCTCTTTTAAAGTGAAAAAGGGAATAAATTCACTAGTCAAAGCTGAGACAGATTCACCAGCTCTTGGTTTTAGTGCAAAAATAAATACTGATTCATTTTGCCAGAATTAGGTGAGTTACTTTCATTCCTTGTATTCCAGCAGAAACAAATATCTGTCGGCATCATTAGGCATGGAACTTTGTCACAAGAGTGTGAGAGAATTATTCAATATTTAGTTGTCTTTTCAGCCTGTTTGCGTGTCTGAAACTGTGCTGATCTTAGGGAGTTTATTTCAGCTGAAGTGAGCTTGCTTGGCTCCCTGTCGAACAAGGCTGTTAGGCAAGACAGCTGCATGACATTTGTTTTAATTTGTTGATACTAAAAATCCTTGAATTCATAACTGATGGGAGGCAGAATATGTAATGCCTCAGTGAAGGACTTAGAGCATTCTTAGCTGTGCGATTTCAGACCAGAATGCATTGAACTAATGCTAAATGAATAGGAAGTCATAGAGATTTGGTAATTCTCATATTAATGGGAATCTGATTTTATGTTTTGGTAGTGATATTTGGAGACGTTTTTAAAGTATAGAACAGTGGAGGTTTGAGAGAGTGAGATGCTGCAGGAGGAAAAAAGAAGGCTGCAAACAGAAGTGTAAAATTTTACCTCATGGCATAATATTTCATACATGCCTTGTTAAGCTTCTGAACAAATTACTTAAGTACCAAGGTTTTATATTATTACTCCAAATGGATACTATAGCCAGTTGCATATCCAAGCAAAGAATATTTCCATATCTGTCTGCTTAACAGGCATCAAACAATCTGCCTTATTTCTGCATCGCTAATAGGCATAGAAATGTTAAAAAAATTAGAAAAGTCTTTACTAGGCAAGAACATAATGGTTCTGACTTACAGTACTTTACCACCTGGTAAAGCATAGATGTATCTTATTTTGTTCCATATAGTAGCTTTCTTAGATATTAATAATAATCATCTTCTAATTTCAACTAAAGGGTTGTTTTATCTATTCCCATGTTTAAAGAAATGTGACTGCTCAATGAAAGTACTGGTGTGGGGGTCTATTTTTCAATTTGAGGTATTTTACTTATTATAGGGGAAATGGTGACGATAAAGATACACTGAAATGCAGATTGAATTCCCCTTACTAGTCATTTATCCCTCTGTTAACCCCATCAGTACTAATTTTTACTTTAGTCATACATTGAGATTTCGCAAGTTTTCTACCTACCAAAAGCTCTTGTATTAGTTTAAGAGTGTACA
Source organism: Terrapene triunguis (assembly GCF_002925995.2). Taxonomy (NCBI): domain Eukaryota; kingdom Metazoa; phylum Chordata; order Testudines; family Emydidae; genus Terrapene; species Terrapene triunguis. Next base: position 49,423,962 of record NW_020664447.1, read on the forward strand.
GCCCTGTGAAGATGTACAAAATCATATTATTGAATTCTTATGTCTGACAAATTAATTTAGACTTAAACCTTAATCAACACTGTATTCTTATTCATTTTGACATAGCACCAAGAGACCAATCAGATCAGGGCTCTATAGTGCTAGTTGCCGAAGACACAGAGTAGAATGACAATCCCTGACCCAAAGAGAATACAAGCTAAAAGACAAGACATAACAGGTGGATGGGACAAAAAAGAGGGGGGTTGGAGGAGATGGAGTAACAAAAATAATAGGATTGCACAATTCTTAACCAATCAGGAGCAGTAATCACATGTTGTCACCTGTTTAGCCATAATCAGCTGGCAGTTTTCTGCATGCATTACAGAAGATGAGAGTTTTGAGGAGGGACTTGAAGGGAGATAGAGTGTCTTTACAGATTTTGTATTTAAGCATGCATGTCAGCCTTTATACACATACAGTAAGACTAACTGTAGCCAGAGAACACAAATGCAGACATTTTATTTTTTGTACTCTGGTACATGCCAATCCTATTTCTTATTTTTCTTTCATTTTAAGTTTTTGGGTCACATTCAGAGAAAAAGCTCACATGTATTCCTTCAGTGTTGTTGGGATTTTTTTTCTACTGCAGTGTTTTGCCAACTTGTGGGCAGGCTGTATTAGCCTAAGGGGAATGGGGCAGAGGAGAACAGCATTGGTGAAGAAAGTTGTATGCCCTGGATCTGCCAATCTCCAGTGCAAATGTGCTCTTGCAGCCATGGCTAATGCAGTGAATGGCTGCTTGAAAGCCAGAGACCTTCTGTCCCTGCTGTGACAGCAGCACCTAATGCAGTCAGCCACAGGAGCAGCTCACATGTACAGTACAGGGCTGCAGGCTCACAGTCTGTTCCCATGGCACTCATCTAAGCTGCAATATTGTACAAGTCTGGCCTCCCAGAGCCTCCAATGGATACCCTCCCCCCATCAAGCATCATGGAGCCTTTTGCTGAGAGAGGAACAGAGAGGAAAAAGAGAGGAGAGAGTGAGGCCACATAGTAAGAGAGGAAAAAATGAGAAATCACCCGTCCCAAACAAATTCAGAGGTGGAAAAGTGATAGGAAAAATAGTTTGGGCCTATCTCTTAATAGAGACTAATGTCCCAGGCCTTTCCGGATTTGTTGAAAACAAGAGTTCAGCAACAGGAATCCAAAACTGCAGTCATAACTGGTGCCAAACTCCCACTGGTGTCACAGGGAGCTTTGCCTGAGCAGTGTAGGGTCAGACCACCGTGTTTAAACATGTTTAGTTTTGGATAATTGGCATCAAAAATCTTTCAGCAGTTAGTTGGTTAATAGGCTACATATACACTACCACTCCAATTTTAAAACTTTTTTTTACAGTATCATCTGAAGGCAGCCAATGCGGACCATTAAAATCCACTGTAATTCAATCTAGTAATTACATTACTACTGTAAACAGACTATTAAACAAAAGAAATGTACAAGTCAGGCTATATAACATCACTGAAGAACAATAGACATGCCTACAGATAGTGTAACATAGAAATGCACAATTAAAAGAAAACAATAGATTCCCTCATTAATTGTATTCTTGTAACAGCTAACGTGGCATTATGATGACATGCACATTTTACTATTAGATATGCCTGGTTCCTCTTGAATAATTCTAGGCTTTTGGCTAGGTTTATCTACAGCTATTCCAGAATGTGATCACACATGAAATTAGGTGTCATCCATGAGGATTTCACTTGGCAGGCAATGGCAGTGCTGAGAACTCTGGGTGTTTAGCCCTATCTATCTAGGTATTTATAAAGCACCCATCACTGCAGTATCTGGATACCTGGGAAAATGGAGGGCCTCTTGTTATTAAACATGAATCCCCTCCAACTAATTACTGTTATTTATTTACTTGTATTTATTTTACAATCAGATGCAGAGTTTATTATTTAGTAACAGGAGGCACTTCTATTCCTCTGGATCCTTAGCATTTTTAGTGACTGCAAAATTAAATTAATGAACAACACTAGTGGGTTCTCAACCTCACCCAGGAAGCTAGTGCCTATGGAGTGAGGCATTGAGAATGGCGTTAAATTTATTAGAAGTCAGGACTCAGCAGGCAAGAGGAAGGGCTCTCCCCAATTTGGGGGAAAAATAAGAATTTAATTTTGATTTAATAAGACAAAAAATTGTATTATAAGGGGAACTGGCTATTTAGGTTGCCTCATGCTTCATTATAAAAGATTCTTGTAGTCATTTTCTGAGGAGCTCTAACAGCCTCCATTGTTTGCAGCAGGCCTTTGAAATTCAGCAAAAAGAACACACTTTGTCCAGAGAAGAGCCTTTTTTCTGTCCCATGCAGTTTAATTGAGCTATAAACTATTGATAATTGCTATTTCCCTGCTGTCACTTGCATTCCTCAGGAGAACATTGGCAATGTGTCAAAGCAATAACTGAACAAGAGCGTTCTAAAAGGTCAGGCCCATCCTGCCCCCAGAGCAGCAGCAGCACACATTGGAGCTGTGCTGTCTCTCTCCTGTCCTCCCCAGGGGAGAAAAGAGCTGGGCTCCCCCGACAATGCCAGTTGGACCTAGCAATAGTCCTAGTGGCCCATCCCTGACCTCTGGAAACACCACATGGGACAGTAGCTCCCCCTACATCCAGAAGCAGGGAGAGTCAGTGAGTCTGGGCTCCAATATATGGCCTCATTAGCCCTTCCTCCACTTTGGGTGGACCACATGGAGCAGAACCCCCTCCCCCATCTCCTGGATGCGGGGAAAAGAGAAAGCCAGACTGGGCTCACCTTGATCATCACTCCAGACCCAGCACATGGCCCTTGCAGCCTTCTCCTGCTGCTAGATAATGTAGTTAAACCGATAGCTCAAGCTACACTGCAGCGCTGAAGGTTCAAGTTTCAAATTCTATTGATCATGCAGCCATGGGGGAGGGGATGGTTCAGGTTTCAGCACATAACAACATTAGTTATCAGTTATCATTTTTCCTTTAAAAATACCCAGGAAATTGCACACAAAAAATGATGTTAAAAGAATGTTATTAAGGTTGTAAAATCAAGCATTCAAAGTTAGGAAATGCCAGATTTAAGATTGCTTGTGCAACACTAATCTGGGCCCCCCTTATGCACATGCATTAGGATATACTCTTTATTTACATGATTACCTATTAGTTTTCTCCATAGGTCACTATCTAAGTGGTGTATATTTATTGTCTCTTTTATCAAAAAGCAAGGAAAGGACATTCCCAGACGCAAACAATTTCCATCGGCATAAATCCTCCTCCTTACCTCAGGACCTGAGAAAAGACATGGGTCTCGTACTGTGCCCTGAAAATCAACAAACCTGAGCTCCGTTGCACCACTAAGCGCAGTGCATTCTGGAGTCCTTTTAGCCCTCAACTAGGGATTCTTTGTTCCAAAATTGCAGGCAGTTAAGTCGCGAGATAGTTAATTTGCGTGCTGCAGCTAGGGTGACCAGATGTCCTGATTTTATAGGGACAGTCCCAATATTTGGGGCTTTGTCTTATATAGGCACCTATTACCCTGCACCCCCATCCCGATTTTTCACACTTGCTGTCTGGTCACCCTGCAACTGATATTGGGAGAGAGGAGGCTCCAAGATAGACAGGACCAAAGCTACACAGGGCTTTATTGGTCAATCTCAATGCTTTGAAATGCAATGAGAAGCAAATAGAAAACCAGTGCAGTTGTCAAAGAAATGTTATAATATGTTCCTTGTGGCTAATACTACATAACGAGCGGGCAGCTGCATTCTGCATGACCTCTGGTTTCCAAATGCTTTTCAAATATAACCCCAAGTATAGCACATGACAGTCACCGAGTCAAGAAGCAATCGTGGTAAAACCTACCATGGCAAGATCTGAGTCCAATGGGAAAGGCTGTAAACACCTTGCTAGATGTCGATGACACAAGTCACTCTCAGTCGCTGATACCATGAGGGATTCCAGGAACAGTTGGAGGTACAAGAGCAGACCCAAACAGCGACTCTCTTGGACAAAGGTTGGCTAGACTCCAATGGAATGGGCTGGCGATATGCCCATTAAAACTGAGGCAACTGGGTATATGAAAGCTGTTATCTTCAAAGCATGATCCTGAACACCTTACCTGCTGCAGCAGTATAAAAAGGGCTAGAGCAGAGGGGAGAATGCTTCCATGCATTGTTTCGTAGGTCAGTGGATAAAGGGGAACAAAATGGATCAAGGACTGAACTCTTTGAACCACAAAAAATTAGTTTCAAAAGCAGATTGAGTGTTCCCAATTGATAACCTTGCTGCTGATTTGACAGCTATTATCTGGACCTGAACGTTCAGTGACAATTTGGGTGATAAACTCTATGCCGACAATTTTACACATAAAATGCCATGGACCACTTTGTTGTAAATTTATTTTTTGATCCTGAAATATCCCAGAGGTTGCCAGTGTGTTAGAGTCTCTGCAGAGAACATGTCTGTAGTAATTTCCAACAAGGCGTTTTATGATTACAAAAATTTCAGGATTTAGAAAGATTTTCAGGAGTAAACAGGTGGTCATCCAAATGCTAGTCAACAACAACTAATAGTGGTGTGAACTCACCATGTGTATTAATACAAAGCTTTCTTAACACTCTTTGTATTATTTTTGTATGGTTCTAACAGCTCAACTCCTAGTGTAACCAACTGGTGAGTGTATACTCTCCCAGCCTTGATGTTTTCACTGTAAAACAGAAAACAGCCAGATGTTGATATAACAACAGCTTTGTGTCCTCTCATACTATGTGGTTGTTTTGCCTGCCTCTAAACAACGGCCCTGGTAATATGCATTGTGACCTCTGCAGATAGACTGTTGTGCCTGCATGGACTACAATGCAGTACTGGGGCCAAGGTTGCTTATCTCTGTGATGAGTTTTTGTCATAAATGAAAGCTCCGTAATTATTAAAAGTTTATATTTTAACATGAGCTTGCTGGATAAAGTGCTTTCCTGCATGCATAAAAAATGCACTCTACCGTTTGCCTACTCATAACATTCTTCTGATCTCTAAGGTTTTGAATCAACTTCTGGAGTCAAATTCATAACCCACTGGATTTTAGTCACAAACTTTGACATGAATTACACAGTTCCCTGAACTGAAGTCATTTCTTAAACAAACTTTATCTCTGGGGGAGTAAAAGCTATTCATCACTTCCTTCCCCAAGTTATCTTCCATGCTGATTAGCACACATTGGGTAAATAAGTTACCAATGCCAAGGAGCCACACTAGTTGTTCTGCAGAAGGTGAATATAGTGCCATTTCCAATGTTGAGAATTTGAGGATGCTTGTGTTGAATTATACATTACAGACATCTTTACCCACTATGCAGTGTCTGTATCCTAGGCCATTATCTTCATTCCTTGGGGAATTACAGGGAACTAGCGAGACGGAAGCTTAAAATAAATTTAAAACTTGTTTGTTGCTTGAGGCATGTTTTCTTTTCTTGTTCAGCTCAGTTCATTTCAATGTTACACTTGATCAGGACATGCAGACAAATAAAGGACAGACACATGGGATGGATTTAAGTGGCAGGTTGCATCTTTATTAATTTAACACTGAGAAGTGATGCTGTGCTCACCCCCTGCTTTCATAGACCAGACATGGAACCCCATTGGTTCCAGCATGGGGTAACAGGGTTCCTACCATATAACCAATTGCTCAGGGAAGACCTGCCTAGGACTCAGTTTGATTCTAAATCCTCTCTGCCTCCCCCCAGGTGAAGGGTGGCATTACCAAGGGGGAGGAGGGCATCAGTCTGCAAAGACTTCAAGTCGCCCATTCTCCTATAGGCACAAGGTCCAGCAGTGAAATCCCAGGTCTCTTTTAGTGGTACTTGGGACACCACATTGCAATGCAGCACTCTCATCTTTATGCAGTTCTGTAAAATATGATGTGATCCAACCCCCCCAGAAATCTACATCATTATTGTTCCCAACAATAAGTACATGTACCAATTCTGACACTGTAAGCTTTTGTGACAGGTACTTTATTCTCTGCCTCTCCACCTCTTTATGCGACTTTGTGCTGGACCCCACTGCAACTATATATGCTTTTACTTGCAACAGAGCTGGATTTCGGAGAAGCAGTAGCTCCACTGTGGTTTCGAAAATACACAGTTAAATGGAAGGTAGCAAGGACTGGTTAATACTGCTGAGGCCTTAATCTGGTAAACTGATGCAATTTCAGTAAAAAGCTGGAACTACTTGTCGACAGGAGCAAGGGAATTTAGCTTATTAATGAAAATAAATATTTTAGAAGCAAGGTTTTTGTGAACAATCATATTTGATGATGGTGTTGCTCAAGCTCAGGCAGACCACTTGATCATGCACTGGGTCCTTCCCAGAAGACTTTGTTTCCACATTGGAAAAGTGCATGTCTCTTTCTTATTAATTGTTTTCATATATATGGGCAGCTTTTTTTTTGTTATACACACACTCAGACTACCATGGAAAATTACATACAGGTAGAACTGGGCCACACAAAGTAGATGATGCAGATAACTGGACCCAGAATTTGAGTGGCACACTACTGACCTTTTCACATCAGGATTTCTTTATATCAAGATGTGCATGATTAAAGATGAAGAAATAGGCTTGTGCTAAGAAAAGTGGTTTGTTTTTAAGCAAATAATTTTATTGCTGCCTATTCCTGTTTTTTTTTTTTTTAAATCTGGTTAGTACTGCATTACATTTGAGAACCTATCTTATAAAGTGCTTTATCCCCTCAAAAACTCTCATTAAGCAATTTTACATCTAAGTTAATTTTGGAAGAATGTATCAAAATTTCACATATGGATCATACTACTTGTATAAATTGTGAATAACTGAAAAAATTTAGGGTTTTTTTTGCAAATATTTTGCAAAGTATAGTATATTTTTACCCATGATCATGCAATATAGTAAGAAGAACAAAAAAGCCAATAATTCTTTATATTTGGAGCCAAACAACTTCTGTGAACTGGAATAACTTTTGCTACTTCACACTCCAGTGAAACAATACCTTGACAAAATGGTTCACTGAGAACAGATGCTGGCAGTCTGGCTAGGAAGCCTGTAGCAAGTTTAAGCAACTTTACATCTATCTGATCTAAGCCCTTTGATTGGAGTAGTGGAAAGGCCCTCAAACCCTTTTTTATGGATTAGAGTGGCAGAGGTAACATAAGCTTTCTGATTAGTTTTATGGAGTGGTGGAAACTGCTGCAAGCGGAGAACGTGTTCGGTCTGGGGGATGAAGGAGGGAAAATGGGAAGATGAAAACCTGGTGAAAAGTTTGCAAGTTGATCATCTCTTTAAGAACAAGATTTTAGGGGTTGAGGTGAAGCAGTGTCTTCAGCAAAAAGCACACACGGGCCTATCCCCTCTCAAGACCTGGGTTCAGATCTTAAACTGTCACACGCACAAAGGAGTTAAACTGGTCGGTGGTCTTCTCCTAGCCCCCATTTGTGTGCACCAGACAAACATCATATATGACAATGGCTAGCCTGCTGCTATGCTGAAACCGCTGCTTGTCATGCTGATCAATATTGTCTCGTTTCCTGTGCTCCCCCATCTGTCTATAGCCATCTGTTGTCTCTTTTCTTACGCTTAAGAGTGTAAGCTCTGTGGGGCAGGAACCATCTTTTTGTTCTGTATTTGTACAGCACCTAACACAATGGGGTCTGGCATGATGACTGAGACTCCTAGGTGCTATAATAATACTGTTTTGACACAATTGGTTGCCAGTGCCTGTTAAAGGGAAAGCCACGATTAGAGCAGCAAAAAAGACACAGATCAAGACTGAGGAACCCTGGAGCCTGTTATATAGCATCCGACTGGCTAAAGTCAGTGCTCTGCTTTTCACTGTTAAAGGAAATAAATTTACCCTCAACTATTTAATAGTAGAAAAAATAGATTTCTCATAAGAGCAGTAAAGAGCAATGTTTCAACATCAGAAATGAAAAATTGTCCATCCTTCATTCTTACCAATGGAATATTTGCCGAAAGTCAAAAAAGAAGTGCAAACACCACTGAAGCAAAGTCAGGCTTTTATCAAATGAATATGGATTTTTTAAAAAAAAAATATGCATCTTTCTCTGTTAATTTGGAATTGGGATTCCAGCATTCTACAATACATTCCTTCCTGAGCTATATGAATATTGCCACTGGTCCAAAGTCCAAACAGGGCCCAAATTGTGCCTACGGATACACACTCAAATCCCACTGATGTTAATGGTATTTGTAGATGTGTATTTAAGGGTAAATTTTGACCTATAGTCAGAAGGTTAACTTTATATATAGCATATATAGAAATGACACTGTTTTTCATCTACTGCACCTTTAAATGTAAGGAGCTGGCTTGCTTGCCTTTCTCCTGGGGGTAAGGTAGTGTGGAGATTCAAAATGAAGGATCCTACAGTGATAGAGTCACATTTATTTCTCTCTCTCAGGGGGATTTTATCTTTGTTCTTTCTTTCTTTGCCGTTTTTCTTAATGTAAAATCTCTTAAATCAATGTGGACACCGAAGCTAGTGCAAAAGGAAGCAGCTCACGTTACTGAGCGGAGCTTGTTCTCCCCATGAGCATCTGACACCAGCACCCTGGGATCTGCACCGGCTGCCTGTGCATCTCCAGCTGGAGTTTTGAATATTGGTAGTGACATATAAAGCTCCATATGGCCTGGGACCTGCCTACTTGTGAATGACCGGTCTTTCTATGATATAGTGGCACAGCTGGGGTCAGCTGAGGTGACTGAGCTTTACTCCCCTTAATTTATTAGAGAGAATGCTGCTAGCAGGGCATTCTCTGTCAGCAGCCCAAGGCTCTGAATGAAATTTAATCTCCTCATCCATCTCACCTCTTGGTCCAAAATAGCTCAGATTTGTTTATCTTCAGGGCACGTTGCAAACCCCAGGCTTTTGGGAAGGAGGAGGAATAGAGTTGCTGGGGCTATAATAGGCATAATCAGTGTGGATGATGTGGCTAGAATTAGACTCTTGGGAGCTTTTTCTCCCTTTTTGGGTTGCCAAGATTGCTGCCATTGTTTTGAAACTTTAATGGATGCTGAAAGCCTCTTGTGCTATTAGAAAAATGTTCTTTTTTTAAATGTTGACAAATCTAAAGAAAGAAAAATAAAAGTCTTTTAGATTTTACTCTTTGAATCTGGAAAACATATTCTCACTGGTGAAAATACACCTCTACCTCGATATAACGCGACCCGATATAACACGAACTCGGATATAACGCGGTAAAGCAGTGCTCCGGGGGGGGGGGGGG
>NW_020664447.1:49433347-49440989 GCF_002925995.2 Terrapene triunguis
GGGGGGGGGGGGGGGGGGGGGGGGGGGGGGGGGGGGGGGGGGCAGGGCTGCGCACTCCGGTGGATCAAAGCAAGTTCAATATAACGCGGTTTCACCTATAACATGGTAAGATTTTTTGGCTCCCGAGGACAGTGTTATATCAAGGTAGAGGTGTAACAATTTCATCCCAATTACCAAGTCTGGTTTACATGCCATATGTCGCACATGTTTGCCAGTTAGGTACAGTGTAAATAACAGTTGCCTTACTGTACTAGAAACCTTTGTGACTGACATGAAATGAACCTGTGTCATTCACCGTTGAACTAGCTGGCCCTGTCAATACACAGGAGGATTCCAATATGTGGTTTGTTTACTTGTTCTCACCTTATTTTGGCAGCAGCAGCTCTACATAACACCTATCTTGACCATATGAATCTTGATTTTTGTTGCTGAAATCTTCAAAACATCAGCTGTTGTGTTTTTTAAAGGTTTAATACATTTTGAACATGTGAAGAATAAGATTAAATGCTAACACCATGCAGGAGACCCTGACTTTGACAGTAATCCAGGAAATCATTTCAGAATAAGAAATGTAACACTGAGATACAATAGAATCCATCTCTAGGAAACAGTCTCCTTCCCAGGAGACTTAGCCTTTTAGCCAGATGTACCTATTAATGGAAACCTACAAGGATATGTTGCTAAAAAGAAATTTTCAGCTTATTTTTATCAGACATCTACTTGCAGAGAAGAGTAAGATATTTTAAACTTGCTTAAAATTTTCTAAAAAAGGATAGTTATGTAATGTTGGATATGCACAGACATCCTAGCTGCAAAGAGATGATAGTCCTCCTTTATCTGGTTCTGTGTTCAATCCTGGGCATTTCAATACCAGGAACATTCCACAATATTGTTTAATATATTGAGGAATAAACTTTTCTTCACCTGGCCTTTGACATCTATTCAATTCCCAGGAGTGCACCTATCAAGTTAAACGTCTGACCTTTGAAAATTAAATTACCCTCCCATGGTGAATCAGATTAAAAATGATTTTACAAATTGGGATAATCTCAATTTATCCTGGTTTTTCAGATTAAATATTATTTAAATCCTCCCTTGTTTGAATCACCTTTTCAAGTCCTTCCTGTTTCTGCCCTTGAGAGATTTAACAACATTTGTTTGGGCAATGGGACTATACAAATATGTTAATTGATATAGGAATCATTAGATCAAAAATAAAACTATTGTGCTCTGGCATTTCCTTATTTTATTTCTTTATTGTTTGGCTTCATCATCCTATACTGCACTGGTGTAACAATGATCAATAGCAACAGTGAATTAATATAGAACAAATAAAGCATCCAGAGACACCTCGACTATATTCCATTTTTGTCTTGGTCAAATTCTTATAGACCTAAACTAACAAATCTATATTCAACACGTACCATATCAAATAGTTCAAAGCAGCTGTAAATTCTCAATATCCCCCTTTGGGAATCAGTGATTCATCACTGAAATCATTGGGAGTTTTGCCATTAACTTCATTGATATCAGGATTGATCCTCCATTGCTTTTTGTAATAATCTACTGTTTCTCCCATGTAAAAGTATCTCCTAATTTGAAGACTGGCATAAGATGATTAAGGTGTTTTATACAACTTCTAGATAAACAGGAAAAACTATAGGATAAAATCCAATTTAGGAAACAATATCATTATATTGAAATAACCTTGTCAGAGTATTTTCAAATTCAATGTTTTCTTAAAAATATGTGACAGAGATAGCTAACAGAATTTGAACTTTTGATACAAAATGTTGATGTAAAAAAAAGAGCAGAGTATTCCAAGTCTATGTTATATTATTTAAAAAGCAAGAGTAAAACAAAGAAAAATCCTCACATTAATAGTTGGAAAGCTGATCTTAGAATCTCAGAGTTTAGCGGGGAGAGGAAAGATAGAGACTTCTATGATGTCTTTGTGTTTGCTAACATGAAATGCTTCATGGGCCTTATTGAAGCAACCACTCACAGGGTAATATGAAATGGAAAATGTTAAAGCAAACCTTTTACACTGGTGTTCTTCAGCATTCAGGAATGTGGTTCGATTATACTTGAGATTGATCTTTTGGGAACAAATTAATACAATTTTTCAGGTTAAATTTTATTTATTTTGGTTTCTCAAAGAAGATTAGGGTTGGAAAAGACCTTGGGGGATCATCTAGTCCAACCCCCTGCTTAAAGCTCAAAGAAGGTCTGGGGCTCTGACTGGAAGAACCATCCCGAGCCATGACTATTGCAAAAAAGTTTTAGGGATGCTTTGCTTGTTCCTCCTCTCAGCTTGGTTCTGCAGTGGATGAAAAACTTCCACAGAACAATGAGGCCACTGCTTGGGATGGGGGCTGTAATAGGAGTGCTCTCTCTCTCTCTGTATGTATATATGTAAATAGTAAATTAATAGATTAGGTACCAGTAAGTGGCACTCAAGAATACGTAGCAAGTTCCTAAATTTTGTGGGACCAATAATACTTCTTGTTGGGTTCTGCAAGTGCAAGCAGTTCAGTGTGGGAATCATTCTATGCAGCAGATTGAAGATCCTTGCTTTGAGGTCAGGATTCTTGATCTACATGGAAAATTCAGGCCCTTCCCCAATGGAGGAAGGAATATTACAAATTCGGGCTCCTTCCACAGAGCCACCAGCTCCCAAAGACAGGATGCTGCATCAGAACAGGAGACTCTGAAACCTCACTCAGTTTTAAGGTAAGTGTCCATCTCCTGGCCACGTTTACATGGAAATACAGGGAATTTTCCTTATGAAGGGGGATATCTTTCTGTTGCTATTCATTAATAATTCAGTCTCTTTGCTCCTATCACTTCCCCTTTCTTACTTCCTGCCCAAGTTGGATACTGGTGGTTATTAACCACAAGTTGTAAAATACTTTACTAGGTTTTTGAGGAGATTTAGAAGGTATTTGATGAGGAACACATTTACCATCCTCCCACCCTTCCAGTTCTAAGGACAGTTTTTAGAGCTGTTTATGTTTGGGATACCTGGGTTCTTGATATTTTAATTAAAATACCTCATGGACCTAGTTTTAGATATCAAACTAAATATTTCTATGGATCTAATATAGTCATTAACAGCCCTATAATCCTCACAATAAAGATTTTAGCTGTCGTGTAACCATATCTGTCCTTGTATCAAAGAACTGAATACCAAGAATAAGACAGTGTGTAAATCCCACAATAGAGACCTTACACAAGTACCTTTGCAGATATAAACAGGGAATCCCCACACCCATATATGTTTTCCATATGCAAATGTTGCTGAGGATGGTACTGTATCTCTGCCTGAATGCTTGTAGGAACACATAAATCAGATAACACTTTCATGAACCATAAACACATTCCACACCCTACTCACACTCATGACTTCATAATTCAATGTGATCCAACTGTCTATGCCAACTTTTTTTTATTAATTGACTCCTTGACAATCATTGATTTATTTTGGTTTTTGAAATTATCAAAAATATTAAAAATAGCTTTTTTTTAGTTTCTACATTAAATGATGCATTTCCTAAAATCTTGTTTATTTTTTTAAAATGCCTTTCATAATAAACCTAACATCCACAGTCTAGGCACATTATCTGACTAGTTTTATTATAACAACAAGTACAATGTAAAGGCTGTAGAAACCATGTTAAAATTCATCCCTAGAAGGAAGGCTAAATTGCTTTTAGGAGATTGTGGAATAGAAAATTTCCTGCTAAAATGGTCACTCTTTTGTTTCTTCACTCTTCCTTTTTATAAACCATTTCTCAAACATCAGTCACTCACAGCTGAATTTTTCCACTCTGTGTGCATTCTGGGAAGGCCTCCTGCAGGACTTTGCAGTGTAGCATGAGGGCCACTTACCCTAGCTGCTTTCAGCAGACTTAAGGTTAAACATTGCTATAAATTAATGATTACATCTAAGCTAAAACCAAATCCTTTATTTTCAATTATGCATAAGGCAAAGCTTTTGCATGTTGCCAAAGTCTGCGGGTCAAGTAAATAAAATGAGATACTCATGATGTGAAAAGTTGACTTTGGAAGAAGTTACACAGTGGAGGATAGATAGGGACAAGCCACAGGCTTAACTTCTGTAAGTTTTATTTTTAGGAGAGTAGATTTGTTTTGTCTTAGGGTATGTCTACACTACAAAATTAGGTTGATTTAATAGAAGTTGTTTTTTTAGAAATCGATTAGATACAGTCGATTGTGTGTCCCCCCACTAAGTGCATTAAGTCAGCGGTGTGCGTCCACAGTACTGAGGCTAGTGTCAACTTTCGGACCGTTGCACTGTGGTAGCTATCCCACAGTTCCCGCAGTCTCCGCTGCCCATTGGAATTCTGGGTTGAGCTCCCTATGCCTGATGGGGCAAAAACATTGTCGCGGGTGGTTCTAGGTACATGTCTTCATGCCCCCCTCCCTCCCTCCCTGAAAGCAACGGCAAAAAATCATTTCTCGACTTTTTTCCTGGGTTACCCATGCAAACAACATACCACAGCAAGCATGGAGGCCGCTCAGCTCATTGTCACCGTATGTCTCCTGGGTGCTGCTGGCAGGCGCAGTACTGCAGTCCTACACAGCAACATCCCCTTGCTTTGCCTTGTGGACAGCAGATGGTGCAATACGACTGCTAGCCGTCGTCGTCCCATGGGTGCTCCTGGCCGATCTCGGTTAGGTTGGTCGGGGGCACCTGGGCAGACATGGGTGCTCCTGGCCGGCCTCGGTGAGGTCGGTGGCGCCTGGACAAAAATGGGAATGACTCCAGGTCATTCTCTTCTTTAAGTTTCATCTAATGGAGATTCAGTCCTGCCTGAAATATCATGCCAGCTGGAGGCTTCTGCCTCAGGCTGCTCTCCCAGTCGGCAGCACCACGTGGTCCCACCTACTCCAGCCTACCCCTTGCTCCCATGGCTCACGAAGCCTTGACAGTAGTAAGGAGCAGTTCAACTATAGGCTGAGCAGTGCATAATGGTGGTAGAATGTGCCTTTGGACGTTTAAAAGCACGCTGGCGCAGTTTACTGACTCGGTTAGACCTCAGTGAAACCAATATTCCCATCGTTATTACTGCTTGCTGTGTGCTCCACAACATCTGTGAGAGTAAGGGGGAGACATTTATGGCGGGGTGGGAGGTTGAGGAAAATTGCCTGGCCACTGATTACGCGCAGCCAGACACCAGGGCAGTTAGAAGAGCACAACAGGGCATGCTGTGCATCAGAGAAGCTTTAAAAACCAGTTTCATGACTGGCCAGGCTATGGTGTGAAAGTTCTGTTTGTTTCTCCTTGATGAAAACTTACCCCCTTGGTTCACTCTACTTCCCTATAAGCCAACCGCCCTCCCCCTCCCCCCTTTGATCTCCGCTTGCAGAGGCAATAAAGTCATTGTTGTTCCAAATTCATGCATTCTTTTTTAATTCGTTACACAAATGGGGGGATAACTGCCAAGGTAGCCCGGGAGGGGTGGGGGAGGAGGGAAGCACAGGGGTGGGGTAGTTGTAGGGGCACCCCCTAGAATGGCATGCAGCTCATCATAGAAGCGGCATGTCTGGGGTTCTGACCCGGAGTGGCCGTTTGTCTCTCTGGTTCTTTGGTAGGCTTCAAGCGGCACTGCTGTGGGTCCCTGTTATAACCTCTGCCCTTCATGCCCTTGGAGATTTTTTCAAATGTTCCGGCATTTCGTCTTTTGGAACGGAATTCGGATAGCACGGATTCATCTCCCCATACAGCAATCAGATGCAGTACCTCCCGTTTGGTCCATGCTGCAGCTCTTTTGCGATTCTGGGACTCCATGGTCACCTGTGCTGATGAGCTCTGCATGGTCACCTGTGCTGATCAGCTTGCTACGCTGGCCAAACAGGAAATGAAATTCAAAAGTTCGCGCGACTTTTCCTGTTTACCTGGCCAGTGCATCTGAGTTGAGAGTGCTGTCCAGAGTGGTCACAATGGAGCACTCCCAGAGGCCAATACCGTCGAATTGCATCCACACTATCCCAAATTCGACCCAGCAGGGTCGATTTCAGCGCTAATCCCCTCGTCGGGGAGAAGTACAGAAATCGATTTTAAGAGCCCTTTAAATTGACAAAAATGGCTTTGTCGTGTGGATGGGTGCAGGGTTAAATCGATCTAACGCTGCTAAATTCGACCTAAACTCGTAGTGTAGACCAGGACTTAGTTTATTTTTACCATGGGGAATCCTAATTACCAATCAGTTGATTCCTCAAGGAAAACTTTGCAAAACTTTGAGGGACAGTTCTTTCTACACTTAGAGCAGAACCTCATTGTTTAGCTGAGACTCTTTCAGAATGACCACATTTTGCAAAGTAGCAAGTAAGAGCAAGTAACTCACTGCATGTGGAAGGGAGAATTCTGGACTGGTAGCCTAATCAACGCCTACACCACATTATATGCTTTACCCTGAAGTCACACAAGATACATTCTGAGGGCAGGTCTACACTACCACTTAAGTCATCTAACTTAAGTCGCTCAGAGGTGTGAAAAAGCCCCTTCATCCCCCAGCAACACAAGTTTCGCGCTGTCCACACTGGCGCTATATCTTCTGCTTCTCGCCAAGGTGGAGTAATTATGCCGATGTACCTGTAGTGTAGACTTGCCCTGAGTGACTTCTAGTAAGACAACTGATTTCAGAAGAACATTATATTGTAACTACACAGTGGAGAACTCTGATGGTTAGGTAAAAGCTTTTTGATACCTGCAAGTATTTTTAGCCCTGGAAACCAAAGAGAGTTTGTAATTTATAACCTTGATCTTCCCTCTTCCTCCAAAAAGAGTTATGCAATTGGGTTATTTGGGGATGGCAAGGGGAAGGGCTCTCCTGACTACTTCAGAAATTCACTTACCCAGCTTGTGTGGTCCAGCCTGGCTCTTCTTTTCCTCACAAATCTCTTCTCCTCTGCACGGGTCTGGTCAGATTCTCGATCTACAATCAGGTCTGGTCCAGCCCCTCGCTTCTCCTCTCTATTCCATTCAGGTCTCCCATCATCTTCCAGACCAGTACTAATCAGCTGCTGTCCCCCACAATTAAACTGGTCAAAAAATGAAAGACTAGTTTAATAAAAAAAAAGTTAAAGTTGCTTTTGTTTTGAAGGGTTCAAAGTGAGCCCTTTAAAAAATCATTGATTGTTTTTGCTAAAAATCTTTAGAAAAATCAATCAGACTTATTAGTGAAATGGTTATTGGGATGTTTAGTTTACTGAAAACTTTTTTTTAGCAAATGAATCCATTTAATAACTATTTTAAAGTTTTTGATATATTTTTACAATAAAAATGTTCAAAAAAGATTGTTTAAAAATGGCATTTCTTGCAAAACTAAAAACCTCTGAAATATCAATTTTTCATGAAAAAATTGTTTTTGACAAAAAATGGTTTGCGTGGGGAGGGGGGATTTCAACCAGCTCTTCCTACAGTTATTCCTGCCATTTAGCCAAACTCCCTGTCTTGCTTTGGAAATTCAGCACCTTTCTTTGACTTCATCCACACCTTGCAGCTGTGAATTCTGACTTGAGTGCTATTCTTCTATGGAAAGGTTGCAGACTGTGCTTATAACTTGAATGCAGATAAAAGTCCCATATACACAGAAAAGCCTGCTGAAATAATTAT